>NC_142880.1:72002803-72154318 GCF_051225735.1 Oryctolagus cuniculus | reverse complement strand
TATTGTGTTGTTGGATTCAACTGGCTAGAATTTTGTTGAAGATTTTTGCATCTATGTTCATCGGGGAAATTGGTCTATAGCTCTCTTTCTCTGTTGTATCTTTTTCAGATTTAATAATTAAGGTGATGCTGGCTTCATAGAAGGAATTTGGGAGGATTCTCTCCCTTTCAATGTCTGTTGTTAATTTCCTTTTCACCTCTAATTTTATCAATTTGGATCTTTTCTGTCCTTTTTTTGGTTAGTTGGGCCAATGGTGTGTCTATTTTGTTTAAAAAATAAATCTTTCAACTCTATTTTCCATGAACGTTTTGAAGTTCCTTTGTACCACAATTAAAAAGACAGTCCTTATTCTATCCTATGGGCTTTAGACTCAATTCAAAAAGCCAGACACACAGATAGACAATTATAAAAGAAGATAATCAAGGCCATGATAGAGTAGTATGGAATATTCAAGTCCCTAGGAAGAACACTCCAAGTATTCATTTCTGCTGCTTTAAAAATTGTTGAAACTTGGTGGCTAGAAACAGTACAAACTTCTTGTACCACAGTTTTGGGGAAGAAGTCTGGAATGGGTTGTGCTAAAATTAAGGTGTCTACAAGGCTGCATCCCTTCCTGAGGCTCTAGAGGACAACACATCTCCTTGCGCTTTCCAGCTTCTAGAGGCTGTGAGCACACCTTGGCTTGAGGCCCCTTCCCCTCTTCCAAACCAGAAAGGAGCAGTATGCTCTTTCTCTCTGATGCTGACTCTCCTGCCTCCCTCTTTCACCTATCAGGATACTTGTGATTATATTGGGACCACATAACTAGGTTAGGATAGTCTCTCCAACTCAGTGTCATCCAATTAAAACCATTATTCCACCTGCAAAATTAATTTGCCCTTACCATGTAATCTAACTTATTCCTAGGTTCCTGTGTTATGGATTAAATTAAGCCAAAATTTAATATTTCAGGTTCTTGCCATGTGCTTAGAGAATTCTAAGCACCAGCTCAAACAAGACATGTAGCATAACAAGGTTTAGGATTTATTTAGAAAGTGAGAATACACAGGAACATGAGGGCTTTATTAAGGGAGAGTGGGCCAAGAAGGTAAATGGAGAGCTCCATACCCTTAGATGGAGAATGCAGGCAAGAGTGCACACAAGTGAGAGCAGGGCAGGCAAGAGAGGGAGAGAGAGACCAGTGCTCTCCAGGCCTCTTACTCACTTCCAAAAGGGGAGTGGTTACATAGTCCGATTGACAGTTGGCTAGTTACAGGTGAGAATACATGGGGATAAGGGAGTGTGGCCTCTAGCTAATAAACCTAAACTTATCTCCCTGACCAGTCCCATATCATCAGGGAGTAGGATAGGGCCATCTTTGAGGACGATGAAGCGGTCTACCTTGGCTAGGGGTCAGAAAGATCAAGAATGAGGTCAGGCTCTTAGAGGAATTGAAATGCAAGATAAGGCTTGAAAGATATGTAGGACTTAGGTAGACTTAGGCAAGAGAGAACTTAGCAGGCTAGGAATATATTGCTCCTTTTTGATTGTAGGACAACATATGTGAGGGCTCATGGATGAAAAAGATATGACCAGTGAGAAGATATGGGGGGTGAGGGAATTGAGTGTGGTAAGCAGAGAGATTTTGAGGATAAGAGGAGGGAGGTGAGAGAAAAAGCTAAATGATTAAGCAGCTACACAAGAACTTAGAAAACATAGTAAAATCTTGGGAGTGTGTTAGTGGAATCCAAAGAGATGGAGAACAGCAGCAAGCAGCAGCAGGGAGATGAGAGTGGCTGATGGATTGAAGCAATGTGGCAAGTCACCCTGGATCAGTCAGTGCAGGGCAGGCATTTCCACCCCTTAATTTTCTATTTAGATAACAGAAGAGAAAAGAGGAATCGAGTTAAAGAAGTATTCAATAGTGGGAACACAATCTTTGGCAACCCTGCCACAGCAACTGACAAATTCTTCTAGGGAAGTGCTATTGAGAAACAAGCACAGAGTGCAGAGACACAAAGGAGACAAGAAGCATTTAGGCTGTGATCTAAAGGGTAAGGAAGACATGGCTAAAGGAGGAGAGGATTCCAAGCAGAGAAAACAATGCTGGCACAGGGACTACACATGTTCTGATCCAGGAAAGGAAAAGCCATTCTCCGGGGTGAAGACAGCAAGAAAGGAGTTATTCAACCCAAGGCTGGGGAGGTACAAGGCATGTGTTAGGGATTGGGGAATAGGTCAGGATGTTGTGTAGGATTTGTTATGAATTTAAGAGGTCATCTTGAGAGTGCTGAGATACTACTAAGACTTTAACCAGCAGAATAGCATGACAGATAATCCCTTTATAAAGATCATCTGGCTTCAGTGTGGAGAATGTATTGAGGTAGATAAAAAAAATCTACCTAAGAGAGGGTACGATGCTTTGCATGACCAGAAATATCCATAAACATTGGGAAAGGAGCAATTGCTACTGGAAGCAAAAGATTTCCAGAGCCGTGATATAAGTCATTCCTGAAGAGATGGTTCTTTTTTTTTTTTAAGAAAAATGTTTTAATGTTATATTTCCTTTGATTGAGGAAGACCAGATCCCTGGGCTGGTTCAGAACAATATGGGATAAAAACAAAGCTACACTGTTACTCTGCATAATAAAGTGGGAAGAATTTAACTTTACAGCAGGCAGCCTGGGAATGAGGAGGAAGGGGAGTTGCCAGGAAGTTTGAGGAAACAAAGCAAAAGGTCCCTGGCACATCGTTGGAAGCTGGCGCTTAGATGGGCACACAACCATGAAAAACCCCTTCTGGAGTGCAGCTGCCAAATTACTGCCATTGATATCTGCAGCTGACATAAAAGTGGAAGTGTTTTCTGAACTGTTATTACTTTCTACAACTCACCTATCTATGGTTAAAGGCTGCCACTTCTATTAACCTCCTTTTGTGATTGTCTATAAATGGGAAAGAAGGGGGTAGCACCCCATACTGAGCCAGCACAGAAAGCACCCTCAGAACTACTAGCCATAACCATGTACAGGCAACAGCACACATCCCCTTGATTGGAAGCACAAGAGCACCAGAAAAACTTCACAAAGAGGATTCTAGGCTTCTCACAGTAGAGTTCAGAGCATATGATTTAAATATTAAACTTAAGAATGGCCATGTGGATTATATCTGAAGCCAAATCTAACATTGTACTGTGTGATGGCTTATTATTATTTAATGCATACTTTGAACCAAGCAAGACTTAACAATGTTTTTTTAGAAATTTCCATTTGGATTATGTTTGTAGATATCACTAATGTTTAGTCAATAAAGAAATATCCTAAAGCTTCAAATATTGCATAAGATAGAAAGATAAAATTTTAATATTCTGTGTGTGAGAAATAGCTGCCAATATGCTGCAAAAAATCATTGCTGCTTTTCTTGAAAATCCTGGCTAAAAATGACAAACTAAGAAGCTGAAAACAAATAATTGGCTTCATACACAAAGATTGTCACAGAAATGGAAACTAGTTTGAATATACTCAATAAAGCTAATATTATACAGTCTTTGCTAAAATAGAAAAACTTCTAGCAAAACATTTGTAATATGAAGGACTTGCCCAAGCAATTTGAGTATTCAGAAGGATTTCATTTGCTTTTTGCACATTCACTGATCATGATGAGGACATTGCAAGGCCAGCTGTTACTCAAAAAATTTCGTGATGATCTGCAACAAAACATGCACACATATGAGCAAAATTAAAATTCAGAATGTTTTGTATGAAAAATTTGATAAACCTGTACAGTCACAGCTGTCCAGCAAAACATAGCAGAAACTTTAAACTTTCATTTAATTTATTGAATGATTGTGCAAAAGATAGGATCTACCTCTCATCTTCTATTGTGTTAGCTATGTATTGCTATGTATGAAGTCCATGGTCATGGAAAAATGTAAGCCCTTAACCTTATTATCTTTTCTGTTCATCTGTAATTATTTAGAAACTTTTACATTCAGTATTAATGAGTTATCTTTCAAGGTAATATTAAATTTGCCTTTACCATCTTCATGATCATTCTACCTGAATCAGACAGAGGATGGGCCAGTCAGCAGCTGCTCTACTAACCCAAGGGATTCAGTTAACCCATAGCCAGGTATACTTCATGTGCTCCAATGTTCATGGAGAAGAGAAAAAACAAGAATTGCTGTGTAATAGGTGCTTTTGTTCTACAAACTTAAACTTATATTTTTCTCTTTTTTGGCAAATACTTTTTCTGTTACAAAATTTATGATATTAAAAATTCAGCTCCTATCATTTTCTAATTACTAACAGTCCAAAGGAAGTGCTAGCAATAAAGGATTCTATCTGCCAAGAAAATTATTCTCTGTCATGCTGTTGAGAGAGTTGATTTTCTTAATCCTCATGCTTTTTCAGATCTAGTTAAAGATCAGAACTATCCGGTCTTAACATTTGTTTGGTTATGGACATTTTGCAAAAGGCTATTCTGCCCTGTCAGTCATCTTTTTAAAAAGAAGCGAAGCTTTCTGTGCCTTTCTGATGTGCAAGATGTCGAAGTGAGGATGTGGGGGGTCCTCTGGTATGAAATTCCGGATTTCCCTGGGTCTTTTGTAGGTGCAGTGATCAAGTGTTTACCACACAGGAGCCAGAAATCTGTATATCATCTCTATAAAAGGGAACAAAGGATGGTTGAAAAGACTTCCCACCGCTGGTATGGGTAACATGGTGATGGTCACAGTCAAGGAAGGCAAACCACAGCTCAGAAACAAGGTACATCAGCAGTGGTAACTTGACAACCAAAGTCATACCATGAAGATAGTGTGTTTCTTTATTTTGAAGATAATGCAGGAGTCATAGTAAACAATAAGGCTGGACCAGTTTTAAAGGAATGCTCAGACTTGTGGCCCCGGGGTTGTATTCAATGCAGGGAGCATGGATGATTCTCCAATATATTTGTAAATAATAATAATAACCCATTTAAAAGTATATTTGCTCCAAGTTTCTTTAAAAAAAGAAATTAAATCAACGTTTGTTATAATATCCAACAAGTGTTTAGCACAGCCGAGGTGGTAAACATCAAATCTATTGATGGATGATTCTCAGTCTTTAACATGCATCAGATTCACCTGGACAGCTTTTTGAAACACTTGTTGTACCCCATCCCAGCATTCCTGAATCTTCAATAAACTTAAGGTAAAGCAAAAGATTGCATTTTTGGGAAGCAGATGTTATGGCACAGCAGGTAAACCCAGTGCCTGGGACAGCAGCATTCCATATCAGAGTACATAGTTTTGAATCCTGGCTCCACTCCTCATTCAGTTTCTTGCTAATGTGAAACATTAGGCAGAGGCAGCATGTGGTGGCTCAAGTACTTGTGTCCTTGCCACCCATGTGGGAAACCAAGACAAATTGCTGGGTTCCTGGCTTTGGCCTGAACCAGTCCTGACTATTGTGGATATTCAAGGAATGAACCAGCTGATGGAAGATATCTCTTTCTCTTTTCCTTCCTTCTTCCTTTCTCTCTCTTTCTCTTCCTCTCTCTCTCTCTCTCTCTCTCTCTCATGTGTGTGTGTCACTCTACCTTTCAAACAAATAAACATTTTTTGAAAATAATTTTCATTTTGAACAAGTTCCCAGGCCATACTGGTGTTCCTTGAAAACCACTGCTTCAAATCCACTTCGGAAAATTATGGTCCTAAGGTCAAATCCAGCCTAATGTCTTTTTCTTGTTTAGTCTGAAAGCTAAGACCAGTTTTTAATTTTAAACAGTGGGGAATTTTCAAAAGAATATTTGTGACATATAAATATTATATAAAACTCAATTTTCAGTATCCATAAATAAAATAAAATTTAATCACAACATAGCTTGTTCATTCTTTTACTTATTGTCTGCAGCTGCTTTTACTCTACAACAGCAGATTAAGAGTTGCAGAAGGCCTGAAATATTTACTGTATGGCCCTTCACAGGACAAATTATCCAATCCATGTCACAGATGGAAGCAACAGCTAATACATGATTGTTAGCAGGTGGTAGTGTTGCAATTCATATCCACATCAAATTTCAGAGCACATAGTCTTTACTATTTTCAAAAGATGTTAAAGATGTTGAAATTCACTATTTATAAAATGATTTTTTTGAGTTGGTGGCATTAATCTCTGGCTTCCTTTCACTAGTTCAGTGATTGTTTCCCATGGTTTCCCCTATTTTGTCCCACTAGCATTACCTTTGTCTTTTTTGTCCAGAAGACTATTTACCTTGAGAAAAGCTACTTGATTCACCTTGATTTAGATTTGGTGGATCCATTGTCCAGGAACTTTTTTACTTTTTATTTTGTTATGTTTCATCACCTGCATATTTAGGGATGAATGGAAGAAGATGTATTTCATAAAAGATCTATTGAGTTATTTCTATATTTCAGAATAATAGCTGATGATGGGAAAAGCAGAAAAGTTCAACCTGGATTATGTAGGAATAAAAAATGAAGTAATAATAGTGACCTCATAGGTTTAAGCAAAAGGGGCTGCTTGATCCAGTTAAGTTCTCTGTAGAAAGAACAAGTGATGTATTTCACAGGGTTATCACATCCACAAAAACAAGGGTAGTGTCAGCAGTCCAAGTTCCTCCGCCCTCACTAAATATGTCAGCAGAGCCAGACTCTTCAAACTAGCATCATTCAGCTTCAGAAAGAAAGTTTCTTCTGCCTTTTTCTAATGCATCATTTCAGGATTTTTTGTTTTGAGGGAATGACAACTGAAAGCATTATGCAATGTACAGAAATAATGATTTTGGAAAAACTTGAAGTAGACTTGTAGAAAATGTCCAAAATTTAAGCAAAAAAAAAAAAATGTGTACCTAAATACATAGCTTTTTAGGAACATAATCAAATTTCTCTGCTATTTGTGATGACTATCTGACTAACTGCTAAATCCTGTTACTGTAAATGAAGGATCTTGTCTATGGATATTTAAAATGAGATGGAATTAAACATGAGAATCTGTACATAAACAAATATATGGACTTGTTTCTATTTCTATCAACTAAGAAAGACTTAGTAAAAGAATTGAGAAATTTCTTTTTGCCAAGTTATTCATTGAAGGTCTTAACCAATTTTGAATACAAACCTCACAGTTTAAGTCTAATTATATCACTTTTCATTTCAAGCATAGTAATTATTAGCTCTTTTCTTAATTAATATTTTCAGTATTGCAACACTAATTACCTACAGATTTTTAAGGTGGTATTTAAGAATATAAGTCCAGAAGAGATGATGTGTGCCTACTGGTATTTAGGCAAGTTGCCAACTTGTCTCCCTTCTGACAATGCTGGCTTTGAAGCAGGAATAGAGAAGCAAACAGCTGAGCGGAAACCAAAACTTCATATCCTACCAACATTTTAAGTAATAACTATAAAAAATGGAAATAGGAACTAATTTTTAAAATTTATTTTACATATCTGGCTAGTATTCTATAATTCATATATAACTCTTAAAAATGAAATTCACAAAAAATCATAGTTTTTTACAGACTAAGAATCTTACCAGTGTTTTTAGAAGCATATGATGAGTCTTCCTGTTAATATCTACTAATCATTTTTGTTTACACATGAACATACATGGCAAAATGTTGATGGTTGTTTAAGCCAGGTGAGAGATAAATGGTAATTTATTTTACTTTCTACTTTTGGTTATGTTTGGAAAGTTTCATAATAAAAAGTTTTTCAAAGAAAAATACATAAATATAAGAGCTCATGTGTCTATACTGATGAGCCATTAAAGAGAGTCAGACAATATCAAGTTCAATGAATAATTAGAAAACCTAACTAATTACCTAGCTCAAGCATTTACTCCTCAAGTTCTTATTCTGAAAATGTTAATAAAAAATTATTGAGGTTCAAGCCCAGAGTGTAGTTATTAAAGTTAAAATAGAGCTTAGACAAATGTCATAATTTTTTAAAAACTGAAAGCTCGGATTCAATGCTCGTCTGTTTTGGATAAGTCGTAATACTAAAGAAGATTGAAACCTAATGAGAAAGAGAAAAAATTTACCTGGCCAAATTTTACTGCTGCACTAACAGCTTCCTTTTTAAAGTCTTCTAACCCTTGCTGCTGTTTTCCATTGTGAATGTTCTCTCTTAAAGAGGTGAGCTGTAAAAGTAAATATGAAGGCTCCATCAGAGCTATACAGTGAGACTATGCCTAACCCATTAAAATAAGCCCTGGGAATTTTCAGAAGGGTTAGAGCTTTAATGTGTTTTACCTGGGCTAAGCTTGCTGCAAGGTCCCAATGTCAAAATTATAGATAGGCCCCCAAACCTATGTCAGCAAATGTTTTAAACTTCCTCCCCACACCAAACTAAATCGGCCAACTATCAAAATTGATTAATTTGAAGAACAGCTAATAGAGCTGTCAGTGAGCAATAAAATGACCAGGATGTAAAGGTACCAACTGGGGAGAGGGAAACCAAAGAGCCTAAAATAAGGCTCAACTATGCACAATAGCAGTCGGTGGTGAAAAATGAGTATAGCCAAGAGAATTTTTTTAAATACCAATAACACTAAGGCTATAATTTTTTAAAAAGGCTGTAAATTGTGTCATCTATGGGTAAATCAACAGTGCACACAAGCCATATTTTGACTTCCAATTTATTTCTCTAATCTGGTGATAAACTTTGCAAGTGGCACTATAGATGGGAAAATTAAGTAGGTCAAGCAGACAAAGGGGATATATAAAAACAGAGAAGGGAAAGACTTGATGTGTGTTCACATCAGCCCTACCAGTAGAGCAAGTTTAAACCTTGATCCATGACACAGTTTGTAAAAGCGGGCCCATCACTAATTAGAGCCTTCACTGTGATCCTTTACCAAAGCACATTCGTTATGTACCCCAGGGACTTTCTTGGTTTCATAGACCTACCAGTGGTACAAGATACTAAGTTTCAGGGATTTCATGAACCCACAAGCAAGCAAATAAAAAATAGTCACATATTTATTTTTTCCAATTGTTTCCCAGTTTTATCAATCACATAACATTTCACATGTTTATTGTTGGTTCATCAATTGGAAGAAAGTGCTAAGCATAATGACAAATGCTTGGATCATCTTTAGCTACTTTTCTTGGGCTATCAACTGTATCAGAAGTGGAGCAGCCAGAACGCCAACCAGCATCCCTATGGCTGTTTAACAATTGTTAAGATGCCATTTAGGAGTACCTACGTTAGAGTCCTGGCTCTACTCAGTTTCTATCTCCCAGCTAACATGTACCCTGGGACACAGCTGGTGATGCCTCAATACTGGGCTCCTGACATCTATATGGGAAAACTGTATGGAGCTCCAGGCTCCTGGCTTGGGCCTGGCACATGTCAGGGAGGGGACTAATGGATGAGGAGTGAACTGTGGATGGGAGATCTCTCTCTCTCTCTCTCTCTCTCTCTCTCCCTCTCTCTGCTTTCCACATAAAATAAAAATAAATAAAAATTTTATAACATCGGCCGGCGCCGCGGCTCACTAGGCTAATCCTCCGCCTTGCGGCGCCGGCACACCGGGTTCTAGTCCCGGTCGGGGCGCCGGATTCTGTCCCGGTTACTCCTCTTCCAGGCCAGCTCTCTGCTGTGGCCAGGGAGTGCAGTGGAGGATGGCCCAGGTGCTTGGGCCCTGTACCCCATGGGAGACCAGGATAAGTACCTGGCTCCTGGCTCCTGCCATTGGATCAGCGCGGTGCGCCGGCCGCATCGCGCCGGCCGTGGCGGCCATTGGAGGGTGAACCAACGGCAAAGGAAGACCTTTCTCTCTGTCTCTCTCTCTCACTGTCCACTCTGCCTGTCAAAAAATAAAAAAATAAAAAATAAATAAATAAATAAATAAATTTTATAACATCATAATTTGTTCACATTTAGGTTATATTAATACATGTACATCATGATGTTTATTAAACCATACAACCTTAAATATAATGGTATAAAGCTTTTAAAATGAAGGATAAAATTGAAAAAAAATTAATGTATCTCAAAAAAGCATCCTGCCATTTAAGAACTGAGAAGAGGGGAAGATTGGTTGATGTGATAAAATCTTAGCATCATCTTATCTGGGAGCTTTTTGCAAACTTGTAATTCCAGACCATTCCCCCACCTATGAGAAAGAGCAAAGTTCTATAGAAACAAATATTTTTTTCTGTTTTTCTGCAGTAATGTACTCTTAAAACTTAAATACATACTAGGTGTTTAGTAACTTTTTGTTGAAGGAAGGAACAGATATCCTTAATATTACCAAGGTGACAATAATAATCATGTGATATTCCATACCATTTTAAGATTCAACAGTTTAAGACATTGATCTGTATTCTATCATATTTAAGGTTTGGCTTCCTATTTCACTTTCTGCTTCTTGCGATCTATGACAATTTGGGGAAATTATCTATGATAATTTAGGGAAATAAATTACTTATTATAATCAACAAGAAAACCACTTACCCTGTGACCACTAACCGTAGCGACAAAATAACTGAGGGTAACTGTCCATTTGGGACTGAATGTTAGCACCTGATGAGAAACTTTTCTTTCTTCCTACACATTCCAGCTTGGTTTTCTCAAACCAGCCTCCTCACCACTACTCTTCTTTTTAAGCAAGGTAAGTATAGGAAGAAGTGAAGGGGTTAAAGTTTTAGGATACTTTTTTTTTCTTACTGAGTAACACGGTTATTTTAAATAGTTACATTCTTCCAGGATAACTTCCCCAGTGACTGATTTTCTTCTTTATGGATTATATACTTGTCCTCAACATAATTTTGGAATTCTTTTGATGATCCTTGTTTCACTGGATCTGCTACCTAACAGATGCCTGAATATTTAAAATCCCAGAGGACTACAATAGCCTGTGGTTTCAAATTCCTGTGCAGTTGATCCAGCAATTCTGGTTTCATTCTTCTTTTCCTACCACCCCAAGAGCCATTACAGATGCTCATTACTGTTTATCCTTCATTCTCATATGGTTAATCCAAGCGCAGCTCCAGAAAAACAGCTTTTCTCTTTTTTTTTTTTCCTCTCCCTGGATTTATATCCCTTGTATTTTTTCCCTATTTGAGATTTTTTCATCTTTCTGTCTTTGAATACCCCAATTTTTAATATGACAGTCCTAAAAAAGTGACATATGATGGGCATGTGGCACAGCAGGTCAAGCCATCACTTAGAGTACCTGCATTCCGTACTGGAATACCTGGGATTCAGGTCAAGCCACCACTTAGGGTACCTGCATTCCGTACTGGAATACCTGGGATTCAGTGCTGCCTCCACTTCCAGTCATGCTTCCTGGTAACATGCACCCTTGGAGGCAGAAGATCATGACTCAAGTATGTGGTTCAAGTTTCCATGAAACAGGAAGACCTGTATCAACTTTTTGGCTCTTGGCTTCTGCCTGGTCCCAACCAGCCGAAATTGTTGCTGGCATTGAAGGAATGAATTTATGGATGGAAGATCTCTCTCTATTTATCTATCTATCTCATTACCTTTCAAATAAATAAATGTCATTTAAATAAAACAATATATTAAAAATAAATGACACATGAAAAATAAAATACAATATGTGAATTCTTAATCCATCTGCTGTAGATATATATGGGTTCACTTATTAATACAAGTATAAAAATAAGATAGAAGTTATTAGTGCATGAACAACCAAATTCTGAACAGTTTTGTAAGGGATTCATAGATGTAAATATTTAAAGCTTAGAATTAAACACATTGAAAAATCTATTCAATGTCAAACTCAGAAAGAAAAATTTTGATACATAACATACCTGAATTCAATTTGGCAAACAAGATGACTTAAACTTTTTATAAGATTTATTTACTTGAGGGCCGGCGCTGTGGTGCAGTGGGTTAATGCCCTGGCCTGAAGGGCCAGCATCCAATATAGGTACCGGTTAGAGACCAGGCTGCTCCACTTCCTATCCAGCTCTCTGCTATTACCTGGGAAAGAGTGGAAGATGGTTCAAGTCACTGAGCCCCTGCACCCATATGGGAGACCCGAAGGAGGCTCCTGGTTCCCGGCTCCTGGCTTCAGATCCGCGCAGCTCTAGGCATTGCGGCCAGTAGGGGAGTGAACCAATGGATGGAAGACCTCTCTCTCTCTCTCTCTCTCTCTGCTTCTCTTCTTTCTCTGCCTCTCTCTCTCTGCCTCTCCTCAGTAACTCTTTCAAGTAAATAAATAAATCTCTTTTTTTTTTTTTTTGATAGGCAGAGTTAGACAGTGAGAGAGATACAGACAGAGAGAAAGGTCTTCCTTCCGTTGGTTCACCCCCCAAATGGTTGCCACAGCTGGCACACTGCGCCAATCCGAAGCCAGGAGCCAGGTGCTTCCTCCTGGTCTCCCATGCGGGTGCAGCGCCCAAGCACTTGGGCCATCCTCCACTGCCTTCCCGGCCACAGCAGAGAGCTGGACTGGAAGAGGAGCAACCGGGACAGAATCTGGCGCCCCAACTGGGACTAGAACCCGGGGTGCTGGCACCGCAGGCAGAGGATTAGCCTAGTGAGCCATGGCGCCAGCCAATAAATAAATCTTTATTTTAAAAACGATTTATTTATTTACTTGAAAGAAAGAGAGAGAGATCTTTTATTCCCTGATTCACTTCACAGATAATCACTTAAGCTAGGACTGGGCCAGGCTGAAACCAGGAGCCAGGACCTTCTTCTGGGTCTCCCATGTGGGTTGGCAGGGGCCCAAATGCTTGGATCATTTTTAGTCACTTTTCCCAGGCGTAAGTAGAATCGGAAGTGGAGCAGCCAGAACATGAACTAGTATCCATATGGGATGCTGGCGTTTCATGCAGCAGCTTTACTCATGACTGATCTCTAAAGTCCTTTAATTTCTGTGATTCTACAATGATATGGATTGATGATAACTACAGTTATATAAATAATACACAACCGTGTAGTTACAAGATTTTTCTAATGAGGTCAATATTAGCTAATATTTCTGCAGAATGGCAACTCTGATCAAGATGTAACAGCATTTTATTTAATTAAAAAATCTATAGTAGAAATATTAGAGCAGACTTTGGCCTAGAAGTTAAGCGACCACTTGGGATACTTGTATTCCAAATCAGACTGGGTTAAAATTCCAGCCCGGCTCTGATTCCAGCTTCCTGCTGATGGTTACCCAGGGAAACAGCTATGATGACTCAAGTACTTGGGTCTCTGCACCCATGTGGGAAATCAGACAGATTTTCAAGGTTGCTGGCTTTGGCCTGGCCCAGCCCTAGCTTTTGTGGGCATTTGGGGAATGAACCAAGAGATGGAAGATTCTCTCTCTCTCTCTCTCTCTCTCTCTCTCTCTCTCTCTCTTTCTTTCTTTCTCTGGCTGGCTCTCTCCTTCTCTTCATCTCTCTTTCAAATAAATTAAATAAAGGTTTTTAATGACAGAAGTTATTAACAGACCACTTGCACTAACATATAAATTTATAAATGTTCGAACTTCAACTGAAATAGTACAACTCCAGTCACCATCTCTTCTTCCCTTAAAATGAGCTAAGCATAGTGCTAGCCATTGTATTTATACTATATGTAGGAAAACTAAATTTAGACAGTAAGAAATTCACATTTTAATGGTAGGAATGGGGGAACAGGAAATAAGTAAAAATGGTAATAAATATTTTCAGGAATTGATAAGTGCTCTATTCAAATGAAATAGATCAACATGGTAAAGAGCCAATTAAAGTGTTGCTTTTCATAGTGTACTTAGAGCAGCTTCTCCAGGATGTCAATCTTCAAATCAGTACCTGAATGAATGAGAAAGAAGCAACTGGAATCTGAATTTGAGAACAAGCTTACAAACATGTAGCAGATCCCCTCAGGAAGGAACAAACTTGGAATGTTTGGGAGCCAGAGCAAGATCAGAACACTGATCAGGCAGAATAAGGGAAAACACAAAGCAGGCAATGATGACTGTCAGGAAAACAAGGACAAATGCTGAGGAGCCAAGAGAGGAGTTTGGGTAGATATCTAATTGTGATGGAAAAACATTATGCAAGGTATAACATGATGTATATTTTTAAACTATTTTCATTTTATTTGAAAGGGAAGAGAGGAAGAGAGAGGGAATTATCCATCCTTGGCTCATCCCCCACACCCCAAACATCCACAACAACCAGAGCTAGGCCAAGCCAACGTCAGGAGCACTGAAACTCAATTTGTGTCTCCCACGTGGGTGGCAGGGCCCTGAAGCACTTGGGTCAACCCCTGCTGCCTCCCAACATGTACATTAGTGGGGAACTGGATCAGAAGCAGAGCAGCTAGGACTTGAACCAAAGCACTTTGATATGGGATGCAGGTATACTAAATGGGGACTTAGCCACTGCATCAAACATCCACCCCAATAAGATACTTAATACTGTAATAAGACCACTACACATGGTAAGTAGAAAATGGACTGCAGTGAACCAAGTGTAGGTATAAAGGAACACATCAGAAGACTTTAGTTGTGCAGGAAAGCAGCTAACATATGCTGACCTGGAATTATAGCAGTAGAATTGGTGAGATGTGCATAAGTAAAAGTTCTATCTTGGAGGTAGAGCTTACTGAACTTAAGGAGTATGGAATCTGTAGGGGGCGGGGGGAGCACTTAACAAGGATTCCTGGGTTTTTGTTCTGAGCAACAGGATAGATGATTTACTGAGCTGAAAAATGCTCAAGGGAATTATCAGACATCCTGTTTTAGTCATCTTAAAGTTGTGATGTCTATCAGATATGCAGATATGATGTGGGGAGTTAGACACACGACTGTGAAACCTGAGACACACTGGCTGGTGATAGAAACCTGAGTCTTATCAGCCTAGCACCATCCTAGAGCAGGTGTGTGAAGCTCTGAACATATGCCCTTCAAGAACAGAAGATGGAGAGAAGAAGTGGCCAGTGAGATAGCGGGAAAAATCAAAATTGGATTCACAGTATTCCAAGACCTATGGAGGAAAAAGTATTTCAAGAAGCAAGGAGTGATCAAACCCATTAAATACTGTGTAAGTGTGGGAAAGGGAGGACCACTGGCTTAGACAAAATTAAGGTCACTTACGACCTTGATGAATAGATTATTCTTCGAACAAACCTGATGAAATGTGAATTATTATTTCTCACTTTATATATGGCAAAACTTATCTTTGAGGAGGTTAAAATATGTGACTAACCTCCCATCACCTTGCTCATCTTAAAGACCATAGTTTTCTTTTCCTTATTACCTGTCTCAAGTCATTTTTAGAAACAAATAGAATTCATTAATGTTTTAAATGATATCTAAATACTATCTTGAATGTTGGCTATAATTACTGTCCATTTTCAATTATTATTATTTGGGGTATATTCATTTGGAAAATATCTGCCAATCCATTCATTGACAAAGATTTTACCACTAAGTATTGAATTATTTAGTCAGCAACTAAAGATAGTGGGAGAATAATGTAATTATCATAAGTCCCATTCTCTGAAGTAAAAGAGAGCCCTGAGTATCTGGAAAATGTCAGTTTAGGGTCTCAAATGTCTAAAGAAAATCTTGAGACATTTAAAATAAAAAAAAAACTTTAGAAAAAGGTTTTCAAAAATACAAAATCCATTGTATTTTTCTGAAAAAGGAAAGGGTATTTTCTTTGCCCCCTGATTGCTTTCTACATAGAGTAATACTGCTGAACTCTAAAGAATTCATCTGCAGAGCATCTTTAAAGTATTCATTTTTATCCCACTGTTCATAGATATGTACTGAGCAGTAGGAGGCTTGTGCATGCCTAGTGCATTTTTAGAGTAAAAAGGGGAATTTGTTCCACTTTTACATTTCCATGCTCATCTCTTTCCTAAAATCTCAAAAGCTAGTATGTAACTAATAGTTAGGAAGCTTGTCTTTTTTGCTTAAAAATTCTTTTTATGAATTTAAATGAATGATACAGTGCTACTGATCTGAATACAGGAGCCCCATTATGAGTATCTATGTATATTGAAGAATTAGGAATCAGAGAACATTTCAGTATATTTTCAAGTTATTTTAATCGCATCATATAATAACGTACCTAAAAATAGGATTCACTGTTTTGTCAAACTGGTAAAGCCTTATCTTGTTGGATCCTTTACAAAAGTGATTTCAAAATTAAAAAGGACATACTTGTGTTAAAATTATGAAGTGCATTTTCAATCATTACCTAAGCACTTTCAAGACAGCTTGTTAAATCATCTATATCCTTATTTTCTAGTTTCAGAAATTAATTTGACTATCCACTGTTAGTTACACCTAAAATTTTGCTCATTTTAAAAAGCAGTTGGCTAAGAAAAAGGAATGAACAAATTCTACCCCCTCTTTTCTTCAGGAGCTTCCTAACGAGTATGGTAAATGAGACACACAGAGTCATTTATTTTTAATTGTGATCATGCCCATTATGCGGAATGGAGCATCCTGAGTTCCCTTGAACCTAACCTATAACTTGATGGGGACCTCTCTCCTTTCCTGGAACCAAAAGCCTCCCCATCAGGCTTCTGCAGGGAGCTAAAGAGATGGGTGTGCTTCAGATCACATTGGGAAAGTGAAAAGAGTGGAAAACCGAGGAGGGCAGATTCCAGGGACTGGGCTGCTCAGAGAGTAGATGGTGGAGGAGCTTCCCTGATGAATCAGCTTTATGGAACCGAAGAGTGGCTGAGGACAGCAGACATTGCAGTGGTTCTTCCGGGGTTAATCAGAGGCCCTTGGTCAGGAGTCTGATGGGTGTCTCTTCATTTCTGCAATGAAGGATGAAGGCCCTGGAAGAGAGGTTTTCCCTGGGCATCTCACCCATAAGCCCCCAGCAATCACTCCCCTGCTTCTGCTCATTTTGTATCCTCCACACAGAGTACTTGGCTGCAACTCAACCTTTGGGAATTCCATCTGTGTCTCAAAATCCAGGTGCACACCTAGAACTTTGAAAGTCAGCGTTGGGGCTGACGTGTGGCATAGTGGGTAAAGCCACCGCCTGCAGTGCTGGCATCCCATATGGGTCCCTGTTAGAGTCCCAGCTGCTCCTCTTCCAATCCAGCTCTATGCTATGGCCTAGGAAAGCAGTAGAAGATAGCCCAAGTCCTTGGGCCCCTGCACCCACATGGGAGATGGGAGATCCAGAAGAAGCTCTTGGCTCCTGGCTTCAGATCGGCACAGCCCCAGCCATAGTGGCCAACTGGAGAGTGAACCAGCAGATGGAAGACTTCTCTCTCTCTCTCTTTCTCTCTCTCTCTCCTCCTCTCTGCCTCTCATTCTCTCTGTGTGTAACTCTGACTTTCATATAAATAAATAAATCTTTAAAAAAAGAAAGTCAGCATTGAAGAGGAGAATTTGTGTGAGTGCCAATTTTTTGGTGTTCCCTCACCGTCCTTCACCCACACCCTGACACTAAGGTTATGTCATTCCCCTTTATAGCTCTTTCTTAAATGTGGTCAAAACTCTTCTTTTGACTACTTCTAGCATGCTACGTGATATTTTCACAGTTTAAGGAATATTAGGGAAAAACAAAATAGAAATACAAGTTTTAATGAGCATTAAAACTGTCTTGCTTACAACAACAATTTAAAATATATCTACTTAAGCACTGAAAATCTGGTACAAATTTGCAGTTTCTTTGACTATATCCCAAGCTTCCAAAATGTTGTCAACTGAACCTTGATAACCAGGAAACTGCCCTCTAAGATATTTTTGCCTATAATAAAACTAAAATATCCAAATTCCTTTTTGTCTAAAACTCATCCAGGGATTGCTGTCAGTTGCTGTCTCTAGACTTCTATGTTCTAATTGTGATTGATGCCTGAAATAACTCTGCTGACCCTGGAGATATTAATTACACACAGAGGTTGTCCCCAGCACCACTCTAATAGTGTATTGGGAGAGTGTATTAGTTAGGGTAGGCTAAGATAGGCTGTGATAACAAACACCAAAATTTCTACTGCTGAATACATAAGAATTTATTTGCATTCTCAAAGTCCTCTCTGTACCTGGGAGCTCCCCAGAGGTGCTTCCATCCAGTATATGGCCCTCAAACATTCAGTGTGTTTCTATCTTAAGAACCCACATTCTCAACACACAGTGTCCAGGAAACAAGACTATGAAGACTGTGCTGGGGACTTTGTCTCGCCACACCAGTGTCCATTTGTGCAGGTGCCCACTGTTGGCCAAAACTGATCACACAGCTGAGCTGCAAGGGTTGCAGATGGGTTATGGCGAACATCAAATATTTGCTACATTTAGAAAGGTGTTCTAAATGCAATACTCCTCAGAGGCCAGGAAGGTAACTAGAAAGGCTTCTTCATGTAGCAAACAGCATAGGGTTTTATTCCTTAATAAGAATTTAATCATTTTCTTTTTCTTTAATAATAATTTATTTATTTGTTGGAGCTTTAGACAGAAAGAAAGAGAGCTGCTATCTACAGGTTCACTTGAATGCCCACAACACCCAGGGGATAGAAGCAACTCTAACCTCAGCCTCAAAAGCCTTGTTACCCAAACTTGGTAGTTGCCAGGAAGAAGAGACAGACAAAGCACAGGAGTAGGAGTTGGACAGCAGGGTGGTTCTCATTACCCTCTGGGCCCACAATGAGCCCAGAGTCAGCAAAACGAAATCCACAGGAAGGATCTAAAAAGAGCAGTTCCTAGGCAGAGTTTTCCAATCTATTTGATATTGACAACTCATTGCTATTTCATTGTATTTATCTTCATTTTTTTAAAATAATGTTTAAAAGAAATTTGGATGTGTTGCTTTCTTGTTCCAATTTCTCTGGTGTCTTGCTTGCTTTGTTTGGTCATATTACTAAATCCAGTAAGCAACAACAGGGAAATTTTTAAAAAAGTTTTATTTTTATATATTGTTGATGAAATGCACATTTTCCTAGCCCTTGTGGGAAATAATCTAAGACTATTAAAATTAAAGCACAAATCTCCTTCCATTCAGCAGCCCTGTTCCTGGGAATCTATCACAAAGGAATTAAATACCAGTATGTAAAGATATATGAAAAAGTTTATTTAAAAATGAACTCATCAGAGTTGAAAAAAATTAGAAATAAAACAAATAAATTACTGAATCTCCAACATTAAAAATTATGCAGCCCTAAAGAAGCACAATAGAGCTTTCTGGTTGACATTGCAGATTTCCATAAGATGTTATTTAGCAAGAGTAGTTTTTTAAAAAAATTGAATTTTTTATATAATTTTTAGAAACCAATGACTAAAAACTCTACATAAATATATGTAGATAGTACAACATAAAGGATACTGAATATTATGTTGAAAAGTTTATTGCCATGGACATGTACTTTATACCCAATGGTGTCTTTTCTCGAGATTTGTGAATCAAAGCATATTATTTATGGAATGATACTATTAAAGGAGACAATTCGCATTCACAAGTCAGACATTGTGATGGACACCTTACAAACTTCAACATTCACAATAATCCTTCCATGCAAGGATTATTATATATATTTTATAGCAAAAGCCTGATGTGATATTATGATATACGTGTTTTTGGGTTTTGTCCATGTCTCCTTGCTTACAACTACCTCTCCAAGGAAAACCATAGAAACCCAGATACGTTTCATAAGACCTGCCTCACTTCAGAGAGCATTCCTTTTTAAAGGAATGCTGTGGAAAGACAAGACTCTGTGACAAAAAAAAAAAAAAATACCCTACTCGGAGGATCTCTGTGAGACCTCAGAGGAAAGAAAGCGTCATCAAAGGAGACACTCTTCTCTGAAGGGAGAAGAGAAAATCCACTTTGCTTATGGCTGTGTCCAAATACCGACCGAGTCTATAGTCACAAAAGGCTCCCATAGCCTTGGCAGCCCATGGCAAGAACCTCAAGTGATTACTGACATTACAAAAAAGAGTGTTAATTGTTAAAGGAACAACAGTAGTTACTGTGCACTTGCTCCCCAGTTAGGACTTCCGTCCCTATTGAATTGTAATATAAGAAATGACTGCAAATTCTCTTTCCAAACTGTACTCTATATGTTGTGTGTGGGAGTGGGTACAGATTGTTGAAGTCTATGATTAGCATAGAGTTTGTCCTCTGTATATAAAGTCATACTAAAAATGATCCATAATGAAGAAGGAGATGGGAGAGGGAATGGGAGGTGGGATGGGAGCTTGGGGGGGTGGCGGTTGGGGCATGGGGGAAAGAACCACTATATTCCTAAAGTTGTATCTATGTAAAAATACATTTATTAAATAAAAATTTTTTAAAATTTTAAAAAGGAATGCTGAATAATCTAAATAGATAGGCCTTGATGGATTTGCCCATCCAACCTGTTAACAATCACAACTACACAGTGAAGTCTCCCCCAAAATCCTAGAGGACAGAGTTTGGAGAGAGTCCAGTTAGCTGAATATGTGCAGGTTCCTGGAGGGTGGAATGCCCAGAGAGGGCATGAATGCCTTGAGTTTCCTCTCCTGTACCATGCCCTGTGCATCTCTTCATCTGTACCCTTTGTTACATCCTTTATAATAAATCAGGAAATGTAGTTCTGCGAATTCTGAGTTCTGTGAGTCACTCAAGCAAATTAATGGAATCCAAGGAGAAGATTGTGGGGATCTCAGTTTAGCCTTTGGTCAGGTTAAAACAGCTATTGTCTGCAACTGAGTGTGTGGGGGGCATTCTTGATGACTGAACCACCCACCTGTGAGATCAAGCATTATCTCCAAGTAGACAGTGTCAGAACTGAATGGAATTAGGGGCCACTCCACTGGTGTTGAGGCTGCAGGACTGACTGCACCAGAGAGGGTAAAATGGTCTGGGGGTGGAGAAAAACATTCCCTAAAACTATAAGCTAAAAATGTAAAGGTTGGTAGATTTATGAGAGTTGAAATGTTTAAGCAGGTTTTATATAAAGGAGTTGCCTCTCCTTTACATAAACTTTTTATGGGACTGAATAGTATACCTGACTGGGAAATATTTCCCCTATCTAGTACTGTAAAACAGACGGCAATTAAATCTGCCCTTCAAGCAATAATTGGACAAGCTAAATGAGAAGTAGTAGATGCGCTGAGCCCACACAGTATAGAACAGACACTGAGCTGTTGGTAGGGGCAAACACTCAATGCACGAGCCCTCAGTGGCAATATCTTGTGAGCATCTCTTGGCAACAACTACTGGCACTTTGGTTAGAGAATTTCAATGGTGTATACAAGATCAGGCATGTGGAGAATGCAAGGAGATGCTCACAAGCAGGAAGCCTCTTTTCCCTAAGACTGACTATGGGCCCATGAATTGCTGCTGGATTCCATCACCACTTGGGAAATGCCCAATAAACAGCTCTCAGCTGACCAACTAAGCTTCTTGGTGTGTGGATAGCAGTTCCGAGGTAAATGGGAAACATCCTGTTTGGATGGACGCCACTCTGATTCAAGAAGTTAACAAATCAGTTTGGTGGGCTGAATGGCGTTGCTGTCTTCCTAGTGGTGATGTAAGAATGGTACAAGAGTAAAAGCCTCTGTGTTTAATTTTGTTCACTGGTTCATGGGCCATGACCAAAGGCATGGTCACAAGGTCAGGTAAAAGGGCAATGGAAACATGGCCTAATTAAATGATGCTTATATGAGGCACAGCCCTGTGGAAATTTGAGGAATGCATTAAAGTAGAACATGTCAATGCCCCTCAGAAGAACTCCCATATTTGAAAGGTGACTGGCATCAACAAGCAGATGTCTTCATGTGCTCATTTGCAGGGGTCACCCAGCTCTATGGAATGATGGATATGAGGAGATTGCAGCAGTGCAAAGATAGGCTAAAACTAGACATTCTCCTTTTGCACCATCTCAGACACTAGATGCTGACAAGAACTGTTTTGTCTGTCAACAAACGAGAAAGAGACTGCACATAACTACTGAACAGACGCCCTGGTGGAAAGGACCAAACCAAGCTAGTAAGGTGAGACTCAAGCTGGAAAACCTACGGGGCTACAAACGGGTCTGGACAGGAATAAATACTAATTCTGGATGCAGTTTTGCTTTTCTGGTGGAAGATGCAAATGCTCAGAGTTAAAAATAAGCACATGAAAAGATATTGCATGAATTTGGATAGTAGAACATCATTTCTTCAAGTCAAGGAACACACTTGTCCCACCTATAATGTCCAACAATGGAGGAGAGTTATCCTCAGAGTAACAGTTCAACAAAGAGGATCAAGCAATTGAAAGACAGTTGTGTAAAAATGGGGAGATACAGGCATGCAAGTTGGCTTAAACACCTTTGTGGATATGCACTCAACCCTGCACAGACAAGATTTGTGACTGGCCTCCTGGTGGATCTGGAAAAAATGGATATGGGAAGATGCTGGTATTACTGGTATTACTGTGAGAATCTTTTCTTTCTTCTCTGTATCACCTAATTTTTCTCCCAATACCTGATGCAGTGGTCACAGGACCAGATTTTCAACAAAAAATGTTTGAATCAAGGATGATTCCTCAGCAAAGAACTATAACTACTTTAAAACCTTAGGTTAGGCTGGTGCCATGGCTCACTTGGCTAATCCTCCACCTGTGGCACCAGCACCCTGGGTTCTAGTCCTGGTTGGGGCACCGAATTCTGTCCCTGTTGCTCCTCTTCCAGACCAGCTCTCTGCTGTGGCCCGGGAGTGCAGTGGAGGATAGCCCAAGTCCTTGGACCCTGCACCCACATGGGAGACCAGGAGAAGCACCTGGCTCCTGGCTTCAGATCGGTGCAGCGTGCAGGCCTTGGCAGCCATTTGGGGGATGAACCAATGGAAGGAAGACCTTTCTCTCTGTCTTTCTCTCTCACTGTCTATCTCTGCCTGTCAAAAAAAGAATAAACCCTTAGGTTAGATGGCCCATTAGTTCTGTACCTATGTAAGTTTATCTGAATGGGTGTGGACTAAGGGGAAGGCACTTGCTAGATAGGTATCACTGTTTGCATTCTACACAAGCTCAATGATTGAACCTGATCTCCTTGCCAAAGGTGAAAACTTTTGGGTATTAATGTAGAGAAGGAGTAGTGGATGAAGGTAAAGTGATGAATAAATGGGATCGCAATTGAGAAAATCCAACATAATATTAATACTTCAAGAAAGGCTCATGGCAAAAGATGACGTTGTCGCTTAACTCAATTGTATCAGATGCTGGAAAGGGTATGTCTGCTGAGACCACTTCTGTTTGGGAACCTGACAAAGTAGAATGGAAGCCTGCAAATCTGAGTGGTCTCAACTTGGGCAACATATGCATTCAATACAATGATGGGATGGATTTATATAACCTACTAAATGTATTTTTGTAATGTGAAAATATCTTGAGTTGTATACTATTTTACTGTAAAGGACTATGTTCAAAGGGCAGGAGGTGGCCTGTGATATTATAACATGTATTTTTGGATTTTTATCTCCAGATCCTGGCTTATAACTCTTTCTCCAAGGTAGGCCATTGAAACTTAGAGAGCCTTAGGCCATAGAAACTCAGAGAGTAGGTGTCTTGCATTGTGGCACAGCTGGTTAAACCTCCACCTGTGACATTGGCATACTGTGTTAGAGTGTCAATTTGAGTCCCAGGTGCTTGACTTTTAATCCGGCTTTCTGTTAATGTGCTTGGAAAACCAGCAGAAGATGACCCAAATGCTTTGGTCCCTGTAACCCATGTAGGAGTCCCAGATGGGGTTCCTGACTCATGGCTTCAACCTGACACAACCCTGGTTATTGTGGCCTTTGGAGAATGAACCTGTGGATGCAAGATTCTCTCTCTCTCTCTCTCTCTCTCTCTCTTTCTCTCTCTTTCTCTCTCTCTCATTTATCTGCCTTTCAAATAAATAAATCATTTTTTAAAGTTTGTGGGAAACACAAATAAAAAATAAGTTTATTTTAAAAAGAAAAAGAAAAAATCAGAGTAGGTCATCATAGCCTCTCCTCTGCACAGGTACAGGAAGGGCACAGGCAGGGCTTGTGGGCTTCCCCACCCAGTCTATCAGCAATCAGTCCTACTCAATGAAGTCTTCATAAAAACTCATAAGGACAGGATTTGGAGATTATCTGGATTGCCGAAGATGTGGAGGTACCAGAAATAGTGCAGCTTTAGAGAATGTGAAAAGTCCTCCTTTCTTCTCCCAATCCTCACCCTGTGAATCTCTTCATCTGTATCCCACATCCTTCAGAGTCATGCAAGTCTGTGTTGATTATTATTTGTAGGAGCAGAGGAAATGTAGCTCTTTTCCAACATACATACCAGTGGTAGAGAGGATAACTTACCCAATACCATGAGACAGAACTGAGTGTCAAAGAAACTCTACATTCTCTATCACCTAATATGCTTCTCATATAAATCATCATGTACCTTAGTGTTAGGTAATGACTACCCCTAAGATATATCACTAATGTACACATAGATAAATACACAAAATGGATTACCCAAAAAGATGGTTTACAGCTTGGGGTCTGGAGTCAGATAGAAATTGAAATTCTGGCAACATCCTCAGTAACTGTGATACTTTGGCAAGGGTATTTAATTTCTGAAGCTTTATTTTTCTCATTTGCAAAATGGTAACATTGGATACTACTTCTCTACTTCACAGGGTTGTGGAGGTAATTAAATTATATAGTGCTCAGTACAGGCCAGGAATACACACACTCCATAAATATTAGATGTGATTATCTCTGCAATGTTTTATGAAAATACAGATATATTATAAATGATAGAATGTGGTTAAAATTATTTTATTATCAAAATAACTAATTTTAACATCTTTCATTTCTTCTAGACGTAGTTATGAGATACTTTGATAAAGCTAATATTATCCTTAGTTTCTTTAACACCCTGTTGGTAGTACACCCAATTCTATCCTTGTTTCATCTTTCACCATCAAATTGTAAGAAACATTCTCCTTCCATCCTTCCCCTTTTCTAGAATTTCTAGAAAAATATTTTTATGGTGATCTATTCTCAGATTAACTCATAGGTAAGTTTAACAACCACTATTAAAGATGTAAAATTTCTTCAATATTTCCTACTTTATTAAAGTAGGAAGCCTACCACTAGGTCTTCTGTGGTGACTTATTTCAGATTAATTTTGTAGGTTAAATTTTTAAAACAACCTATTTCTCAATAGTCCTTTTTTTAAAAAATAATTGACCTTTATGTTTTATTGAGGCTTATTCTCTCACTGCAAACTAAAGGCCTCTGCAGCAAATACTTCACCAGCTCCTCAGGCCAAGAAATCCCCAAACTGGATCTTTTTCTTCTATTTGCCAGGAAGGGGGTCTTAGAGCATCACTGCCTGTCATGTGTTTGGCATTGTTCAATCCAGATATCAGTTAGGACAAAGAATGAGACCCAAAACCCCCAAAAAAACTGAGTTCCAAAGATCAAAATAAGGTCTATTCACTGAACGTGGATAATAATAAACTGAAGAGAAGAAGTTGAGACTTCCAAATGAAACGTTTCACCATTAGCTACTTAGGGGGCCAGCACTGTGGCATAGCAGGTTAAGGTGCTGCCTGCCATATCAGCATCTCATCTGGGCATCAATTCAAGATCCAACTGTTCCACTTCCAATCCAGCTCCCTGGTAATGCACCTACTAGGAAAGCAGCAGAAGATGGCCCAAGTCCTTCAGCCCCTGCACCCACATGGAAGACCTGGGGAGAAGCTCCTGGTTCCTGATTTTGAACTGGCCCAGCTCCAGCCATCTTGGCCATTTGGGGAGAGAGCCAGCGGATGGAAACCTCTCTCTCTGCCTCTCCCTCTCTGTAATTCTGCCTTTCAAGTGAATAAATTATTTTTTTAAAAAAGCTACTTAGAAGAAAGGTGTTCAAGTATCCATCTGCACAATTTCCCACTGAAACAGAAAATATTTCTCCTCTAAATGTTTGAATTCATGTGGATTTGTTGGACTTTATTACACTGATTAGTAAATATCTTAGAGGTGAAAAAGAATACACATTGTTTGAGTGATTTGTGCTTTTTCATTATTTCTCACGGAAATATTACTAAACATAGTCAATTACTGGAGATGCTTTATGAACTCTTGAATATGTGGCCAAAATGCTTTTCAGAAGGCATGAAAATGACACAAGAGTGGCCATACTCACCACACTGCTTCCAATATCATCTTAGAGGTAAATGTCTTTAACTTGATAGATGAAAAATAACATTTTGCTATTTTAGGTTACAGTTTTTCAGTATCAGAAATGTTGGGGTTTTTTTTCATAGTTTTGTTTTTGCCATTTGAATTGTTTTGCTATTTGTCTAACCAAGTTTTTTAATACATTTTTGTTTAGATTTCAATGATTCTTATATTGAAAATTGCATGTATTTTTCAACAAGCAGATATTTTTAAAACTAGACAAATGTGTAACCTTGTGGTAGCTGTACACATAACTTGAATGAATAAGAATTAAACATATCTACAGCTATGCACAGAAATGTAACAAATATGTGTTGAATATTTACCATATAAAAGGCACTGTGCATGGCATTGTTTCAGTATGAAATGCATTCTCTGCTTCCGGGAGGCATGGAAACCAGCTCAAGATCAAAATACAGGACACAGAGATGGTGTATGAAAAGTGATAAACATGTGCTCACATAATTAAGGTCTATTTCAGGGGAGGACGAGATCATTGTGTTTGTGTGGTCAGGTGAATCCACTAGACAAGTAAGGTAAGACTTGGGTGTTTTTGAATAAGATGTAGAAAGGCATGCAAAGTGAATAAGAGGTTATGTCATTTTGAGAAAGATGCAGAGATCAAATCCATATTGCTTTCCTAGGAAACTGAATATACACCCTTATCGTGGAGAAGAGGACCCTTATTGTTTGTCTAAAGATTCGGAATTTTAATAAGCCTTCATCATAGTTGCAAATATGAGGCCTGATTTTAGTGCTAACCTAGTATTAGCTATCATAACGCTTTGTCTAGAGAATGCTAAAAAAAAGCCTATTTTATTGTTTCATTGCTCTTTAGATCTTATTCCTAGATGAAAGGTACCCTGTCAATTCAATGGGACATTTGGGGTCCAAATGTAAAGCTGCTTCTTTCACTATATCCAGTGGTAATTGCATCACTTTACTTGCAGCTGCAAAGAGAAGAAAACGTGCTGCAGTGTGGCTTGAAAAACTAGGGGCATATTTTTCTACAGGACTAAAGTAGGGAGGGGGATGGCTAGTGGTGGTAGTGGTGCAGAGGTCAGCTAGGTCAAGCTATGTCTCTGATTCTCAAGCTTGTCACCTCATTGTCATAAGTTTGCTGTTGTAACCACCAGCATCATATCCACTTTCAAAGCAAGAGGAGAGGAGAAAGGGTGATTCTAAACATGTCTTTCCTTTGTATACAGAAATTAAAAACCAACAACAGAATTTCATTGATTACTAATTAGGTGGAACTGTATCATACAATCTTTCCTAGCTACAAGAGAAATTAGGAAAGCAAGTGGTGCAGTGGAATACAAAGAATTGGGAGTTCAGAACTGATGCTGAAGTGGCCATTCTGAGTTTGCTATAGTGACACTACACGAAGAAATTATTTGAATACAGAAAAATCAGACTTGGCACTACAAAGTCACAGAAAAAAATATAAGCAAGAATGTTCAGTTACTCATATTAATATATTTTCAATTTGGGTTAAATGAAAGACAACTTTAAGAATCAGATCATCTCTGTCTTTGTAATATAGTTAAATAGCATGAGGGTCCTAAAATACCAAAATATCAAGTACTAAAGCCTAAATTACCAAAGGCCAGAGAAGTTTCTTAAAAGGATTTTATTCTTTGCAATTTTTAGTGAATTCAGGGATGGCAGAACCCCATCACTGCCTGCATTATTGATGGAGATATCTGCAAAGAAGCACATGTTTTGCCAAGAAAGGGAATATGAATCACTGTATCTAATAAGATGAGAATCTTAGCAAACAGTCTACACAGCTCGTGAGTGAAACTAGCAATTAATCTTGACATGTTTTATAAAAGGTTCGTTTGCTTAATGTTTCTCCTAAGTAATATTTTTTAAGTTTTCTGTAGGCAGGAAGGCAAAAAGACTGACAGTGCAGGAAACTGAACTTTTCTTTCCTCCAAAGGCCAACTATGCCAGTTTATTGAAATATGAGGTACATTAGGACAGGAGATTAGTCAAAGGCATTCACCAATGTGCCCTCAGTCCCAATTTGCTAAAGGAAGTGATGAAGTGGCGCCATTGGAGACAAGGAGCCACAACCAATTTATTGCTCCATCCTGGATGTTGCGTATGTATGCAAAGTTTTATTTATAAAGATAATTTATGTGGCAGTTGGGTTATGTGGTAATCAGTAAAATACAGTGTCTAAAACTACACCATGTCTGCTAGCATGTAGACAGAAATTCTCTTGTATCAATTTACATATGAAAGCTTCCCAAGAGATATGCTGCAGCCAAATGCACCTGCTGATTCTCCCTCAGCTTCTTTGAGGAACAAAAAATGAAAACCTGATATTTCTAAAATTCACTGATGTGAGTCTACACCTTGCTAGTAATAAATTGTGCAAATATTATGTCAATAACTCAATATAGTTCTCTTATTTTCCTTTAATTTTGGCACTGTGGCATAGTGGGGAAAGCTGCTACCTGCAGTGCCAGTATTCCACATGGGCGCCAGTTCAAGTCCTGGCTGCTCCACTTCTGATCTAGCTCCCTGCTAATGTGCTTAGGAAAGCAATGGAAATCCTTGGGCTTCTGCACCCATGTGGGAGACCCGGAAGAAACTTCAGGCTCCTGGCTTCAGATCAGCCCAGCTCCAGACATTGTGGCCATTAGGGGAATGAACCAGCAGATTGAAGACCTCTTTCTCTCTCTCTCTCTCTCTCTCTCTCTCTCTCTCTGCCCCTCTCTCTCTGTAACTTTGTCTTTCAAATAAATAAATAAATTTTTTTAAAAAAATATTTAATTTATCTTAAAATCCTGATATTTTTGTTTGCTATTTTACTTATTTGAAAGGCAGTTACAGAGAGAGAATGAGAGACTGAGAGAGATTTTTTATCCATTGGTTCACTCCCCCAAATGATTGCAACATTCCAGGGTGGGTCAGGCCAAAACCAGGAGCCTGGGCTTTCATTCAGGTCTTCCGTATGGATGGCAAGGGTCCAAGCACTTAGGCCATCTTTTACTGCCTTCCCTGGTGCATCAGCAGAGGGCTGGATCAGAAGTGGAGCAGCTTGTACTTGAACTGGTGCCCATATGGGATTGCAGCACTTCAAGTAGCAGATTAACCTGCCGTACCACAACACCAGCCCCTAAAATCTTGATACTATTATTTAATATCTGTTCTATTCATGTTTAGCAGGAATTCAAATAGAAAAAGCTCACTGTTGGTCAGTTAAATGAAGTCAGAGTCACACTATCTGTATCTTATTTCAGAGTCAATATATTTGTTAGTTATTTTTCCACAGAAATTTACTTATAAAAAAAGTAGGGAAAATGGTAGATTTTTGGAAATCTTTTGTTTCTCTCATATCCAGTTATATTCTTTTAATGAATAGCATGCACTGTTAAATTGCTCCAACATATTTAAATACAGCCATATATATCACTTTCTTATATTAAGAGATTAATTCATAGGCAGCAAGTACAAACCTCTATAACCATCACTGAATTTCTAAAGACAATAACTTGAAAGCAAGAGGCAATTCAAGGACTAAGATTTCAAGGATGTGTTATCTATTTGCTTTTTTGTTTGTTTTTTTCCATGATTGCCCTCCTGCTTCCTCTTCTTTAGACTTCACTCTCCCTCAGCTCCCCATTATTTCCATCTGATGCCTGTTAGTAAAACATTTCACAGACATAGATACTAGCACTAAATAAAACTCAAAGAAATGAACATTTTACAACAGCACATGCATTATGCACATGCAAAGTCAATCCCATAATAAAATACCATTGCATGCTCAACAAAGGAAAAAACACCGACAGTACCCACTGTTTTTAGAAGATGTGGAGCAACTTGAATTATCGTACATTTCTGGTGAGAACAACAGATGGTGCAACTTCACAAAAGACTTTGGCAGTTCATAATGTACTTATACAGAGACTTACAATATGACCCATGTGTTATTAGCTAAGGTCCTCTAAGAAACAGATGTCATGGCTAGGATTAGAGATATAAGAGATTTATTTGGGGAAACACAGGTGAACGTGAACAATAAAGGGATGGGAACCAGAGAAGGTGGGGAGTCTTCAAACCATGATGTGGATCTGACACTTGTGAAGCACAGGGAGAAGAAAGAAAGGATTGGTAGGAAGAGTCTTGAACAATTCCAAGAGAGGTTTGATCATGAAACCTCAACCCAAACTCATCAGTTGGAGGAATCCTACATTCAAAGGCATGGACCCTCTCTTGTTCCTCGGCTGTGTTGAGTCTGTGGCTGAGTCATGGGCAGACTCTGTGTGGCATGGCCTCTGTGTAAACTTGATAGTGACTACACAGGGCAATACTGGAGCTGCTTGTCACTGTGCTCCCCACAGCAGGAGATGTGAGCAGCATATTTTCAAAGTGGCCACAGTCCAGTCATCGCAATCATAAATATTTACCCAAAAGAATAAAAGCATATGTGTATATCGACATGAAGACTGCTTGATTTAGTAGTTTCCTCCTCTTTTCTTCTCTAATACTTTATCACTATATCAGTTCCAGAGCTTACCAGATTGTGGCTTGTGTTATTGTCCATTATTGATAACCTAATTCCACTTCTTGAATGTGAGGCTCTTCCAAACTTATATTTTACACTTTACTCTTTGAAGATATTGCCCTGTAGTTCTGAATGGGTCCACAGGAAGATGTACACACAGCATTCAAAAAATCTTTATCCACATCAGGCAAGAACTTGAAGCATGTCCAATAACAGGTTAATGAATACATAAATTGTGGTATATCCAATGCCAAAACTACTCAGAAATAAATAAAGTAAAATAACTACTGACACATGTAACACCATGGACAAATCACAAAAACTTACATTCAATGACAAAAGCTGGAATGACAGTAGATTGCTTACACCAACACCACCAGAAGCAGGTAATGGGTTGCACTGTGATGTTGCCAGGGCTGGAACGTCATGAGAGGATGGCTTTTTTCAGCACCATTATCATCTTTCCAAGCATATGCAGTCTGTCCTTGGCAGAAATTTTGTGTGGTGCATGACTGTATGTGAGAAAAACAGGTCATTTTATCATGTCCATGAATGCAGGGACTCATGACTTTGTGTCAGGTGATTAAAAAGAAACAGCAGTAGGAAGAGGACTCTGTGTGAGTGCCTGGCTTTAGAGAAATTCATGGGAGTGCATTAGTAACAGTCAATGTTATAGCTGAAAAAGGTTATTTTCTTTATTTTTTCCTAAAGATTTATTTTATTTATTTGAAAGGCAGAGTTACAAAAATGGAGGGAGGAAGGGAGAGAGAGAAAGAGAGAGAGATCTTCCATCTGCTGCTTCACTCCCCAGATACCCACAAGAAGAGAGATAGAAGACAGGAGCCTGGAACTCCAACTGGGTCTCCCCCTTGGGTGGCAGAGGACCAAGTACTTGAGCCATCTTCTGCTGCTTTCCCAGGTGCATTAGCAGGGAACTGGATTGGAAATGGAATATCTGGGACTCAAACTGTATGGGATGTGGTACTGCAGATGGTGGCTTAACCCAACACACCACAGTGCCAGCCCTGAAAACACTTGTTTTCACAGAGGAAAAATTGCAGGACCAATAGCCTTTCCTAGCAACTTATCACCAATAAGCACCTTCTTGTACAAACCAAGGGATAAACGACAATGACAAAATAGTATGATTTAGTTCATGACCCCTTCCTGAAAAAAGAAAACAAAAAACTTGAAATTCATGGTCCACTCATTGGGTCAATAGGACATTTTTAATCACAATAGAACATAAAACTGCCTAATTTGAAGAGTGTTCTAGATTAACTAAGCAATATGTACTTTATCCTCCACTTAGCACTGAATGAGACCATCAATGCAAAAGAAGAACCAAAGAAAACGATCCCCAAATGTTCTCAGTGGAATACCGAAAAATTATTCACATAATTTGAGCAAAAATTATTCTTATTTAAATTTTTTTAAAGATTTATTTTATTTATTTGATTTTTCATTTTTTTAACTTTTATTTAATGAATATAAATTTCCAAAGTACAGCTTATGGATTACAATGGCTTCCCCCCCATAACATCCCTCCCACCCGCAACTCTCCCCTTTCCCATTCTCTCTCCCCTTCCATTCACATCAAGAGTCATTTTCGATTCTCTTTATATACAGAAGATCAGTTTAGCATACATTAAGTAAAGATTTCAACAGTTTGCTTCCACACAGCAAAAATTATTCTTATACAATTGATTTAGATAATTAGATAAAATAAGATTATAAATTAGTTATTATATTTTATACCCTCAATGTGCTTAAAATTATGGCAAATAAATAATAATATTACTCATTACCTTTACTTTTTAATTTTTTAAAAGATTTATTTATTTATTTGAAAGGCAGAGTTATACAGAGAGAGAGGAGAAGCAGAGAGAGAGAGCGAGTGAGAAAGAGAGGTCTTCCATCCTATGGTTCATTTCCCAATTGCTCGCAATGGCTGGAGCTGCACCAATCTGAAGCCAGGAGCCAAGAGCTTCTTCTGGGTCTCCCAAGTGGGTTCTGGGGCCCAAGGATCTGGGCCATCTTCTACTGCTTTCCCAGGCCATAGCAGAGAGCCGGATTGGAAGTGGAGCAACCGGGACTCGAACCAGCGTCCATATGGGATGTGTTTATTCTACTTCCTGTTTCACTTGTTTGTATCACAATCAGTCCTTTAGTTAAAAACAAAAAATTGACATAACTGTACACAATGGTCTTTGCATATGCCCCAAATAAAATAAAGTGATATGTATTTGTTTATTCAACATTAATTAAGCATCTACTATGTTCCAGAAAATGTGTAACTCACTGATGTTAAAACAATATTCTACATTGACATCTTCCTTACCCTAATTAAAAAATATATATATATGATTGAGGCAACCAGGAAAAATGAATTGCTTTAAGTGCCATGAAGCAGAAAGAACATGATCTGAGGATAAGAATAAAAGTCGTCAAAGAAAGCCTTCTAGAGGTGGCACTATTTAATCAGAGACCTCCAAAAAGAGAAAGATACACTCAGATGAAGAGCCTTGATACATATTTTCCAGGCAAAGGTGAAAAGAGCTTCAAAGGCTCTGGAAAGAAAAGCTCTAGTCTTGTGAAAAAGTAAAACAAAAAGAGGGATGAGAGTCCAGCAAAGGGGGAGGAAAATCGCTTTAGATGAGGGTCAGATTACACAGAATTTTTTTCATCTGAAATGCTATAGGTAATAATTGAAGTACCTGTACAAGGAAAGTGGTGTGGTTCCATAACGTTTTGATAGTCACTTTTCCTGCTGAGTATAAATTGGGTGTGAAGAAAGCAAATGCTGGCAAGGACATCTAATGGGATAAGACCATTGGAGTTTTTCAGGAGAAAAATAATGATGATCTTAGTTGAAGTGATAGTTCTAAAACAAGAGAAGAGAGAATGGGCCTATAATTATTCTTTGCAAAGTATAAACAGGACTGCAGTGGGGCACATGAGAAGAAAGAAATTGATATTGGCTCCTAGCATTGGGCTGAATAACAAGGTGGGTAACGTTGCTAGTTACTGAATCAGAGATAATGAAGAGAACGAATGGGCTTGCTGGGCGTGAAAAATCAAACTTTCCATTTGGACACATGACTTGGAAAAAAGTCCAGTACCGAGCCTGATAGAGAGTCAATATTTGTGAGCATGAGCAATCAACCAAGAATACTGACAGAGAATGGTCACTATGAAGAAGGAAAACCAGGTGAGAGGTGTGTCCTCTAACCCAACAGGGGACACCGTTTCAGGAAGGAAGACAATTAGGTTGAGGATACAGATCTGGCTGGATGTGGCATGTGCAAGTCACTGGTGACTTGGACAAGAGCAATTTCAATAAAGTAGTAAGTAAAGCTAAAACTGAGATGTGAATGATAAGAAGGTGAAGATATGTATAGACAATGCTCTTAAGAAGTCTACTCAGACTGGGAAGGAGATTTTGCTTTTTTTTTAAGATAGGAAATAACCCAAAATAGTTAAATACTAGTGGTGATACTCTGGAAGAAAGTGAAAAAAAATTATGTGTGAGGAATGTATCAAGGAATGAGGAATCTGAGAAGGAAGTCAGAGGCAAAATCAGAGTGCTGGGGGGAAGAGAAAAAATTTCTCTGTTGTGGGACAAATAAGGAAGAACTGGGACAACAGCACAAGCAAGTGTCAGGTCTGGCAGCAGGAAGATTCAACATCAAGGTGTAATGATATTTTTTTCTATGTTTTTAGTGGAATTCTTCCACAGAGGTTCAGAGTTAATCCTTCACCCATCCTAACTTGGAAGATTGGCTGAAGTAACAGATAAAATGCACCTCAAAGCTGGCATTCATTCTCCACTGTGGCCGTTACCTGGGAGATTTTCTCTGAGTACAAAGGAATCATTATCTTTATAGCAAATTATTATATATAGGTCATAAACAATATGCTGAAAGCATCTTAAATTTCTCTAAAGAAAAGTATGGGCCTAATTGTACCCAACACACTTCTGTTTGCCACGGACACACAACTGGGTCTTAATCCTCACCCTGAATGTTCAGGATACAGTGTTGCGTACCGCCTGGGCCCAGTCAATGCTGGTGAGCCAGCTTTCACATAAACAGAAAAGCTTTTGCTCAGAAATCCTAAATTAGTTCATCTGCAGGAGCACTAGGCCAAGTTCTTACGAGTTTTGCAAAGGTCTCACTGACTTCTGGGAGCTCGAGCAGAAGCACAGAAAAAACATTTTACTATCCAGAAGACCTGGTGCACAGAGCTGGGGTCAGGTCCACTGAGAAGAATCAGCAAGTCTTTATTCACCAGAAGGAAGGACCTCAGCAGCATGTTGAGTAATTAGAAGTGTTATTATCAGAAGAAATAGGAATAACTGAGAGTAAACTAGCCTAAGATGACAGGACAAGGTGAAGGGTAACGTGTACTGTAATATTTAAGAATTATCAACTTGCTACCTCTTTGATTATGATACACCAATTTGAGACTGTTTTTATGCAATTCATGACATTTTCTGAAGTGATAGTAATATCCATATAGATATGCATGTGTGCATGTATATATATGATTTCAGTTTTTATGCATTTCATAGATTTGGTGGTCTAGAGAAAAGAGCCAAACAGAAGCTTGTGTGAACTAAAGCAGAGATAAAGAATGATGTTTCTGCCATTTTATATAACCTGTAGTTTGATGGCAGGACACAGAAAAACAGTTTCCTTTGAAGATGTTGGAGATCTCTTGAAACTTTGTCCCCAGAGGACTCAGGTTTTTAAAAACACCAACTTGTTTGGATAGAATATGGTGTCGCATGGTGACTTACACTCACCAGGGATTCCCATGGACACCTTCCGTCTCACCTCTCCTCCTGCATGAGGCAATTCCGGGAAAGCCAGCTTCATCTGAGGACTATGTGCTCTGAGTTATGCAGATTAATGCAATTTTGTCAATATCAGCACTTTTTTTTATCTCATTGTAATTTCAGACTGATCATCCTTACTGCAGAGGTTTCTAAATTAGCATTTTATATTTCTCAGCAACCAAAAATTGTGCCAAGCAGAAAAAGATGAAATTGTTAAAAATACATGAGGGCCAGCGCCGTGGCTCAACAGGCTAATCCTCCACCTAGCGGCGCCAGCACACAGGGTTCTAGTCCCGGACGGGGCGCCGGATTCTGTCCCGGTTGCCCCTCTTCCAGGCCAGCTCTGCTATGGCCCGGGAGTGCAGTGGAGGATGGCCCAAGTGCTTGGGCCCTGCACTCCATGGGAGACCAGGAGAAGCACCTGGCTCCTGCCTTCGGATCAGCGTGGTGCACCGACTGCAGCACGCTGGCCACGGCGGCCACTGGAGGGTGAACCAGCGGCAAAGGAAGACCTTTCTCTCTCTCTCTCTCTCTCCCTCTCTCTCTCTGTCACTGTCCACTCTGCCTGTCAAAAAAAAAAAAAAAATACATGAGGAAGTATAACTACATTCTAGAAGAATAGAGAATTCTTTCATGATAGAAAGAAAAGCTTCCTTAGTCATTTGAGTTTTCAACAGGTCATAAAAACCTAAAAACATGTTTCTATTCCTAAAAGCCTCAAAGGTCATTTTTGAAGGTAATGTATACATGTTATCTTATTTTTTAAATGTTTATTGTTTATATCCACCTACTTGAAAAGCAGAGGGAGAGAGAGTGAGAGTGAGAGCGAGAGAGAGAGAGAGAGAGAATCTTCCATCTGCTGGCTTACTCCACAGATGCCAGCCACAGGCAGGGCTGAGCCAAGTCTAAACCAGAAGACCCAGCACTCAATCCAGGTGTTCCACAAAGGTGACAGGGGTCCACTCACCTGAACTATCATCTGCTGCCTCCCAAGATGTATTAGCAGGGAGTTGGATTGGAAACACAGCAGCCAGGGCTTCATCTGGAACTCCAATATGGGCTTCAGGTGTCCCAAGCAGCAGCCTAACCCCTTGCACAACCATGCCCACTGAGCATGCATTTTTTTAAATAATCAAGATCTGTCATTTTGTTTCTGTAATATCAGTTACAACAGTTGAGGTATTTTACAAATTCAATGGTAATGATCATGCACAAATCTTAAACTCCAAAAGTTATTAATATTCTCAAGTAGGCTACTTACTGGGTATTCTAACTACATACCACAGATACTGTAGTCTTTGACTGGAAAAATCCTATACCAGTACAGGCTAATACATAATGTTTGTATTTATGTCTATCATCTTTCCAGTGGCCAATGAATGTACCAGGAATTGGGCTGGAAAATCTGATATTTAAATTTTACTCCAACAGTAAATATAGACTATTTATTTCCTTCACCTGTACTGTTTTTATTTCATTATTTACCTGTGGTGTTCTTGTATTATTTTCACTGTCTTATTTAGAGAAGTTAGGAGAACTGAAATCTATTCACTAGTTTTCATTCATAGTAGTTAAATACACACTCTAGAATAAAGAAAGGCTGAGTTAGTATCTGTGGAAGACAATATTATTGCTGAAAAATACTCCCTGCCACTCCCTGGGAAAAGATAAAACTTCCCTACCTGATGGAAAGCATGATTAGTCTTGTTCTAGCTAATGAAATATGAGCAAGTGACAGTTTTCACTTCTGGGTAGAAACCTTAAAAGCCAGTACATCATGGTTTGCCATGATGTCTTTTTATCTCTGCCATGTGCCTGACAATGTTTTAGATAAGACATCTGTTCTGAGAGCTTGACTCCCTACCGAAGATAACACGCAGCAGAATTATAGCCAGTCTGCCATGAACATGGAACATGAGTAAGAAATGAATCTTCATGATTGTAAACCACTGGTAAGCAGGAAATTATTTATCACTGCTAAATATCTTAGCCTCAGTCCTCAGTAGCTGTGTTACCTTTGTTTCTCCTTAATTTCTTCATTTTCAAAATTCAGAAAATCTAAGTAAATGAGGTAATTTAAGTGAAAAAGTACAATGCCAGGTAAACAATAAGTATCCAATAAATTATATCTATTATTAACATTATTATTAGTACTACCAGAAATTTCACTAAATCATATAAATTCACTATAGATTAATAAGATCTCTTGAAGTTCAATGTCTTCTGGGGAGAATAGACATGTAAACAAACAGCTACAGCAAAGAAATCAGTGTTTCAAGAAGATAAACAAGTGCCTTCATATTACAGGGTTTTAGATCTAACCCGTTATTTGCAGAGGTTCCCAATGATGTAACAATTGAATTAAGAACTAATGGAGAATACAAGCAGCATAAATAGGTATTCCTGGTACAATGAGCCAGCATGTGCAAGAAAACACATGACCCCTTTTCAGAATTCCAAGTATATCATGATTCCAAGAGACTAGATCGTGAGGGACCAAGTATTTGAGCTAAGAAGTTTAATCTTTATTCTGTTGATGGTGAGGTCCCTCTGAAGGGTTTTCAATACAACAGTGGCACTGTGCCGTACAGGAAATCCGGACGGAAGGAGCTATGCCATGCGTAGTGGACCCATAGCACCTTTATACATTACTATACTGCTAAAGCTTTAAATACATATCTCTTAATTTGCCAAAAAGGAAACAGATAAGGAACATCCAAGTCAAGCAAAGAAAGGTCAATTTGGCGTGTGCATATGAGAGATTAGGCCTCTTTTTTACCATAGTAAATGCCTAATTTTCCTGTCCTGCCCATGATTTCATGGAATTATGCTTGAAAATATGTATGGATTCTCCTGCACTACTGTGGAAGAAATATATATGTGTCAGATTCATTGTTTTACAGGTCTGAACTTGAAATTCAAATCATCTGAAGGTAGAAGTCTCAAGTTGGGAAGAATATTTTTAGAATATTTAGAACTAATAAAATACTTTTATAAAGGATTATTGGTAACTACGATAAACTAGAATAAAAAAACTATTAAGCAGCACTTTTACATTTTAAGTTTAAGGATTTTGGATTGAAAATTTTGATACTAAGACATTTTTAGCTTCTTAAAGATGAGTTAAGTCCTGTTGAAAGGGTAATCTTAGCTATTTTTAATAAGCCTAAAAGATTATCTGACACTGAAGAAGACATATGTCTGCATTTGTATTTTTCACTAATAACAGTTAAATATATATGAAACATATATGTACTATACCCAGATACTAGAGTTTCATGTGAGGGAACTCTTGAACCCTCACAGTAATCCTAAATGTTAGGAACTACTGTGATCCTATTTTATAGATGATAAAACTAAGACATTGTTTAACTTACAAAAAGTCAAACAGTATGAAATGGACCTTGGATTTTAACTAGACAGACTGTCTCCAGATTCCTTGCCCTTAGCTATGCCATCATACTGTCCACCCCCCCCTTTTTTACTAATCAATATATGTGTAAAAACCACAAAAAAAATGTGAGTAAATGTGGATATTTTTGATGTGGAAAAAGAGGAAGGGTAAGAATTACCAGAAATACTACATCTTCACTGAAGTATCACCTTAAAGCTAAGTTGGGAGCCAGATACATTCAGACATATCTGACAAATTAGTAGAAAAAGAGCTGGAACCAACTAAGAACAAACCAATACAATCAATGAATGTAGGTGCAAAAATGCTCAACAAAATATTAGCAAACTGAATCAAACATTCATCAAAAAGATCATATATTGTAATCAAGTGGGATTTATTTATTTTTTTGTGAGATTTATACAAGGGATGCAAGAATGGTACAACATTTGCAAATCAATAAATAATAATTCGCAACTAAGAACACATAGCTAGGAATTATCTTTGTTTAGTGTAGAGTAATTAGAGTAATTCTGTCCTCACAAAAAATTATTTGGCAGAGTTTCATGCTTTTTCAATATTTGGAATGGTTTGAGAGGTATTGGAGTTAATTCTTCTTTAAATGTTTTGTAGAATTCAGTACCAAAGCCATCAGGTCCTGGACTTTTCTCTGATAGGAGCCTTTTAATCATTACTTCAATTTCATTACTTTGATAGATTGTATGTATCCAGTAATTTATGAATTTGAAGATTTTCCAATTTCCAAATATAATTATCCATATTTGTTTCTTATGATACTTCTGTAGTATCAGTTGTAATGTCTCCTTTTTCATTTCTTTTTCCTGCACAAACCTTTATTTAAGGCATACAAATTTCATGCATTTCATAAATACAAATTTAGGAACATAGTGATTCTTCCCACCCTAATGTCATTTGAGTTTTTTACCCTCTTTTTGCTTGTATGGCTAAAGTTTTCTCTATTTCATGGGAAACACAAGCTCAGCTTACCTATATATGCCACACATCTGCCCCAATATCTCTTTTTCAATTCTTATTATCAAGAGTTGATTTTGGGGGCCGGCACCGTGACTCACTTGGTTGATCCTCCACCTGCAGTGCCAGCATCCCATGTGGGAGCCAGGTGCTGGTCCCAGTTGCTCCTCTCCCAGTCCAGCTCTCTGCTGTGGCCCGGGAGGGCAGTGGAGGATGGCCCAAGTGCTTGGGCCCCTGCACCCGCATGGGAGACCAGGAGGAGGCACCTGGCTCCTGGCTTCAGATTGGTGCAGCACACCGGCCGTGGCGGCCATTTGGGGAGTGAACAAGCGGAGGGAGGACTTTTCTCTTTTTCTCTCTGTCTCTCCTCTCTCACTGTCTGTAACTCTACCTGTCAAATAAATTAAAAAAAAAAAAAGAGTTGATTTTGTTTCCTTCCACCCAAAACATTCAACGAATACAGTTTTGTTCTTCCTCCACACAGAAATGTTTATCTCTTATTCTACTTGCCTTTTTCTATCAAAACCCCTCCTTGATTCCACTGATCTTGTTTCGATTTAGAATCTTCTAATCTAATTACATTCACATCCCCCAACTCATCATACGACACAGTTCTTGATATAACAATAAGCATTCAACAAATATATTTAAATTAAATCATTACCATCAGCCATTATACTACTGGAATTGTGTGTGTTCATTCTCTATAAGCATTTTTTTATTTGACAGGTAGAGTTATAGATGGTGAGAGAGAGAGAGAGAGAGAGAGAGAGAACGATCTTCTTTTACCATTGGTTCAGCTCCCAAGTGGCTGCCATGGCCGGCGCGGATCAGCTGGGCTGAACCGAGCCAGGAGCCAGGTGCTTCCTCCTGGTCTCCCATGCGGGTGCAGGGCCCAAGGACCTGGGCCATCCTCCACTGCCTTCCTGGACCACAGCAGAGAGCTAGACTAGAAGAGGAGCAACCGGGACAGAATCCGGTGCCCCAACAGGAACTAGAACCCAGGGTGCTGGCACCACAGGTGGAGGATTAGCCTAGTGAGCTGCAGCACCGGCACACAGGTTTTCTTCATAGTGTAAACCATATAAAAAAAATTGACCACATTGCTACCTTTTATAGTCTAAATACAATCACTCAGTTCTTGGATGCAGTAACTTTTCAGTTATGTTAAGTCAACTTTTCTGATGATCAAACACAAGATCGGCAAATAAAGAGCTGCAAACAGAAGCCATAAACTCTGTGAACTAGATTTTTAGTAGAAAACTTTTACTTAATAAATATACATTTCAAAAGTACAACTTTTGGATTATAACGGTTCTTTCCCCCCATAACCACCCTCCCACCCGCAACCATCCCATCTCCTACTCCCTCTCCCATCCTATTCTTCATTAAGATTCATTTTTAATTATCTTTATATACAGAAGATTGATTTAGTATATACTAAGTAAAGAGTTCAACAGTTTGCACCCACACAGAAACACAAAGTAGAAAGTACTGTTTGAAGATTGGTTTTACCATTAATCCTCATAGTACAACACATTAAGGACAGAGGACCTACATGGGGAGCAAGTGCACAGTGACTCCTATTGTTGATTTAACAATTGGCACTCTTATTTATGACGTCAGTAATCACCCGAGGCTCTTGTCATGAGCTTCCAAGGCTATGGAAGCCTCTTGAGTTTACAAACTCCAACCTTATTTAGCCAAGGCCATAATCAAAGTGGAAGTTCTCTCCTCCCTTCAGAGAAAGGTACCTCCTTCTCTGATGGCCCATTCTTTCCACCAGGATCTCACTCACAAAGATCCTTCACATAGGTCATTTTTTGCCACAGTGTATTGGCTTTCCATGTCTGAGATACTCTCAAGGGCTTTTTAGCCAGAACCAATTGCCTTAAGGGCTGATTCTGAGGCCAGAGTGCTCTTTAGGGTGTTTGTCACTTTATGAGTCAGCTGTGTATCCCACTTCCCATGTTGGATCATTCCTTCCTTTTTAATCTATCAATTATTAGCAGACACTGGTCTTATTTATGTGATCCCTTTGACACTTAATCCTATCTTTATGATCAGTTATGAACTTAAGCTGATCACTTTAACTAGTAAGGTGGCATTGGTACCTGCCAACTTAATGGGATTTGGATTCCCATGGCAAGTGAACTAGACTTTTGAATAAATTATTTGTTTACTCTGAACCTCATTCCCTCAGCTGTAAAATGAAAATGGATAATCCTCATGTAGAATCTCTGTCCTTAATGTGCTGTACATTGTGATTTAATGCTATAACTAGTACTCAAACAGTATTTTTCACTGTGTGTTTCTATGTGGGTGCAAACTGTTGAAATCTTTACATAATATATGCTAAACTGATATTCTGTATATAAAGAGAATTGAAAATGAATCTTGATGTGAATGGAAGGAGGGAGGGAGAGGGAAAGGGGAGGGTTGCGGGTGGGAGGGAAGTTATTGGGTGGGGAGCCATTGTAATCCATAAGCTGTACTTTGGAAATTTATATTCATTAAATAAAAGTTAAAAAATAAAAAATAAAAAAATAAAATGGATAATTCTAATCTGTAATTTTATACTGAGAACCAAATGAAATAAAGTTACTAAAATGTTGATTATAGACTATGATATAAACATCAATAAATTTAGGAGAGGCAGATTGATGCAGAAGAAATTCATGAGCTTTACTATAGAAAAGCCTGTCAGATTTTGCTTTAAAAGACTTTTTAATTTGGGATGGATGTTTAGTACAGAAGTTAAGACATCACTTGGAACACCTTACATATCTGAGTGCCTGGGTCAAGTCCTGATTTTGTTCCTGATTCAATCTTCCTGCCAAAAAAGTCTCTTGGGACACAGCAGGTGATCACTCAAGAACTTGAGTCTCTGCCTCCCAAATGGGTGATCTGGAGTGAATTCCTAGGTCCTGGCTTCATCCTGACCCAGTCCTCAGCCCCCGGCTGTTGCCAGCCTTTGAGCCGTCAACTAGTGAATGAAAGATTATGTCTCTGTCTCTCTCTCTCTCTCTCTGTCCCTTCTTCATCTCTCTCTCTCTCTCTCTCTCCCATTCTCTCTCTCTCTCCCTATTTCTATCTCTGACTCTATCTCTCTGCCTTACAAATAAATAGTTAATTAATTAAAGTTAAAGTTTGTAAATTCCTTTTTAGGCATAGTTTTTATAAAATTATCTATTTTCTACTCTACAACAGTCTACAAGTAGCAGAGGAAACAGTAAGGACAAGCTCCAAGTCCCCATTGCATTGGCTGGCACAGAGTGGTTCTTCTAGAAATATTTATTTGTTGCTGCCATTGTCAGAAGGAAACAAGCTGAGATTAGTACATTCAGAGTTACTTGCTGAAATTGAGGAAGTGTTTACAAAAATGGATTTAAAAGAACAACCCCAAGAGCATATACCTTGCAGGTAAAGCCCTGATCATTTATGCAGACTTTGAGGGCCTCAGAATACTAATGTACAATCAGAATGTGCTGAGTAAAGTATGAAACGCAATGGATCTAGGCTTAGATGCAAGTCAAGGTATCCCCCTTATAATATTCAAGAACCCCAAAAAATCATTTACTATCTCAGCCACCTCGGTAGTCCCAACTATAGAGATAAAGTAACTATTTTGTAAGGTTGTTTTGAAGGAAAAAAAAATGTGTTTGTGGGGTGTGTGCATGTGCGTGCATGTGTGTGAAGTGACTGGTATATAACTTAATTTAGTAAATTTTATATAAGATGGTAAAGAGACAATGGAATTTACAATAATTTCTTGTATAAGTTTCATTTAAAAATTTTTTATTTTAAAAATATTAGCCCGGGGCAGAGGCAGTACTGTGGCTTAGCAGGGAAAGCTGCTGCCTGCAGTGGCAGCATCCCATGTGGGTGCCAGTTCAAGTCCTGGCTGCTCCACTGCTGATCCAGCTCTCTGCTATGGCCTGTGAAAGCAGTGGAAGATGGCCCAAGTCCTATGTGGGAGACCTGGAGGAAGTTCCTGGCTCCTGACTTCAGATTGGTGCAGCTCCAGCTGTCGTGGCCAATTGGGGAGTGAACCAGCAAATGGAAGACCTCTCTCTCTCTCTCTCTCTCTCTCTCTCTACCTCTTCTCTCTCTGTGTAACTCTTTCAAATAAATAAATCTTTAAAAAATATATTAGCCTGGAGACTTTACTGTGGTGTAGTTGTTTAAGCCATGGCCTGTGACACCAGCATCACATATGGGTGCAGGTTCGAGTCCTGGCTGCTCCACTTCCAATGCAACTCCCTGCTAATATGTCTGGGAAACAAGTGGAAGATGGTGCAAGCACTTGGTCCCCTGCCCACCCACATGGGAGACCAGGATGCAGTTCCAGGCTCCTGGTTTTGGCCTTGTGCATCCCTGGATGTTTCAGCCATTTGGGCAGTGAACCAGCAGATAGAAGATCTATGTGTATGTGTGTGTGTGTGTGTCACTCTTTGAACTAAATAAATAAATCTTTTAAAACTAAATAAATAAGGCCTGTGCCGCAGCTCACTAGGCTAATCCTCCACCTTGCGGCGCCGGCACACCGGGTTCTAGTCCCGGTCGGGGCATCAGATTCTGTCCCAGTTGCCCCTCTTCCAGGCCAGCTCTCTGCTGTGGCCAGGGAGTGCAGTGGAGGATGGCACAAGTCCTTGGGCCCTGCACCCCATGGGAGACCAGGAGAAGTACGGTGCGCCGGATCAGTGCGGTGCGCCGGCCGCAGTGCGCCGGCCGCGGTGGCCATTGGAGGATGAACCAACAGCAAAGGAAGACCTTTCTCTCTGTCTCTCTCTCTCACTGTCCACTCTGCCTGTCAAAAAATAAATAAACAAATAAATAAGCATCAATGATCTGAAATCTGAAAGCTATACAGGCAGTATTGTACATACTTTGGCAGTGTTAGATAAATAAAGCATTACTACCTATGAATTAGAAACACATGTATCATTTTTAAAAAGCATCATAAGAGGCTGGCGCTATGGCATAGCAAGTAAAGCCACTGCCTGCAGTGCCGGCATCCCATATGGGCGCTGGTTTAAGACCCGGCTGCCCCACTTCTGATCCAGCTCTATGCTATGGCCTGGGAAAGCAGTGGAAAATGGCCCAAGTCCTTGGGCCCCTGCACCCATAGATTGGCTCAGCTCAGGTCGTTGCAGCCAATTGGGCAGAGAACCATCAGATGGAAGATTTTTTTCTCTCTCTCTATTCTGCCTCTTTGTAACTCTGCCTTTCAAATAAATAAATAAATATTTTTAAAAAATAAAATAAAAAGCATCATAAGTACAAGTTAAAGATAAATGCTTAATTGTGTTGATATATACATATATAAAATCAGAAGTTGGGGAAGGAGGGAGATATATATATGTATACATATATATGGCATCAAGAAATACTCCTTAAATATATACAATTTTTAAAATTTTAAAACAGTGAGACAATATTTTTCATATTGACAAGGTCTTTCTTAATTATTATATTATGCAATACTATATACACACTGACCAGAGAGTGGAAATTGGGCTAGTCTGCATGGAAAGCAACCTTATAATTTACAGAAAAAACCTGAAAATATGTTTATTCTTTCAACCAGGAATACTAAATACATGTATTCAAGAATTATTACAGAAAACATTCATCTCTAAGAAATTGAAAATACACCTAAGTTTTTGTTTAATTAACAGGTAAATTATGAATTATGGCTTACTCAGATAAACCATAATAACTACATAAACATACTAGTTCATGCAATTCTACAAAGTACATCCATTGTCCTAAAAACATGTTTATAATATAACATTAAGAGAAAAGCAGGAGCCAGCGCTGTGGCACACTAGGTTAATCCTCTGCCTGCAGCGCTGGCATCCTGCATGGGGGCCAGGTTCTAGTCCCAGTTGCTCCCCTTCCAGTCCAGCTCTCTGCTGTGGCCTGGGAAATCAGTGGAAGATGGCCTAAATTCTTGGGCCCCTGCACCCACATGGGAGACCAGGAAGAATCACCTGGCTCCTGGCTTCGGATCGGTGCAGCTCCAGCGTTTGTGGACATTTGGGGAGTGAACTAATGAAAGGAAGACCTTTCTTTCTGTCTCTCTCTCTCTCACTGTTTGTACTCTACCTGTCAAATAAATAAATAAATAAAATCTTAAAAAAAAGAGAGAGAGAGAAAAGCAATAAAATACATACTGAATATTGTCCATCACCATAATTATGAATAAAGGAGGAAGCATACTTTAAAAAACTATATGCACATGTCAATATTTGGATTAAAACTATACACATAGGATAATGATTTTTTGAAATGATTATGGATCATTCTCAATTTTTTGTTTATAATTTTCTTCATTCTTCACTATCATGTACTTTTTATAGTAAAAAGTATCAAGGGGCGGGCATTTGGACTAGTAGCTAAGATGCCTATTATGATACGTATATCTGATGTTGGCATGCCTAGATTCAAGTTCCAGGTCTGGCTCTTGGTTCCAGCTTCCAGCTAGTGCAAACCCTAAGAGGCAACAAGTGATGACTGGAGAGGCTAGGTCCATGCCACCCACATAGAAGGCCAAGATTCAGTTCTGGGCTTCCGGCTTCAGTCCAGACACCTGTTGCAGGCATGTAGGGAATTAACCAGTGGATGAGATTTTCTCACTCTCTCTCTCTCTCTCTCTTTCTCCCCCTCCCTCTCTTGTTCCCTCCCTCCCTCTTTCTCTGCCGATCAAATAAATTTTGGTATTTACTTAAAAACAGATGCATAGATCAACACAGCAGAATACTCACACCTACAGCAAATATATCTTTGGCAAAGGTGCTAAGAATCTGCATTGAAAAAGTACAGTCCTCCATTCTGTGAAGGGAGGAGAGAACTTCCACTTTGACTACGGCCTTGGCTGAATAAGATGGGAGTTGGCGAACTCAAGAGGCTTCCATAGCCTTGGAAGCTCATGACAAGAGCCTCGGGTGATTACTGACGTCATAAATAAGAGTGTCAATTGTTAAATCAACAATAGGAGTCACTGTGCACTTGCTCCCCATGTAGGATCTCTGACCTTAATGTGTTGTGCTATGCGAATTAACGGTATAACTAGTACTCAAACAGTACTTTCTACTTTGTGTTTCTGTGTGGGTACAAACTTTTGAATTCATTACTTAGTATATACTAAATTGATCTTCTGTATATAAAGAGAATTGAAAATGAATCTTGATGTGAATGGGATGGGAGAGGGAGTGGGAGATGGGATGGTTGCAGGTGGGCGGGAGGTTATGGGGGGGGGGGAAGCTGCTATAATCCAAAAGTTGTACTTTTGAAATTTATATTTATTAAATAAAAGTTAGAAAAAAAAGAAAAAGTACAGTCTTTTGAATAGATGATGCTGGGAAAATTGGATATCCACTTGCAGAAAAATCAAACTAGACTCTCATTTCTCACCATGTACACAACTCAATTCAAAAAGGATTTAACCTGAATGTAAGATCTCAAATGTTGAAACTGCTAGAAGAAAACATAGTTAAAGTTTTTCAGGATATTGGAATGGGCAAGGATTTTTCAGATCAAACTTCAAAAGCACTGGAAACAGAAGCAAAAAGAAACAAACGGGATCTCATCAAACTAAGGAGCTTCTGCACAGCAAAGGAAACAGAGTGAAGAGACAACCTAAAAGAACGGGAGAAAATATTTGTAAACTATACACATGAGAAGGGTTAATAGCTCGATTATGTGAGGAATTCAGATAACTCAATAGCAAAATAATAATAATAATAATCCAACTGAAAATAGGCAGAAAATCTAAAGAGACATTTCTCAAAGGAAGATAAACAAAATGGCCAACATCATTAATCATCAAGCAAACACAAATAAAAACCACAATGAGGTATCACCTCAGTCTAATCACATTGGCTATTATCAAAAATGCATAAGATACCAAGCACTGGTGAGGATATGGATAAAAAGGAGCCCTTTTACATTGCTGGTGAAAATGGTAACTTAGTACAGCCATTGTGGAAAATGGTATGGAGGTTCTTTAAAAATAGAACTGCCGTAAGTCCAGCAATCATGCTACTTAATATATATACAAGATAAATGAAATATAGCTGTTGGGAAAAAAGTCTGCATTCCCATGTTTACTGTAGCACTATTTGCATAGCCAGCAAAGGAAAACAATCTATGTGTTCACATATTGATGGATAGAGAAGATGAGGTACATATAAATAATGTAGTACTACTCAGCCATTAAAAAGGATGGAATCTTGTCATTTACAACATGGATAGAATTAGAGGTCATAATGTTAGATGAAATAAGACAAACACAAGAATTTTAAAAATCACATGATTGCATTCATATATAGAATCTCAAAAACCAGTGACCTCAAGAAATTAAGAGTAAATGAGGGGTCAGTGCTGTGGCATAGTAGGTTAAAGTTCCAGCCTGGTCGGCGCTGTGGCTCACTAGGCTAATCCTCCACCTGCAGTGCCGGCACCCCGGGTTCTAGTCGCTGTTGGGGTGCCGGATTCTGTCCCGGTTGCTCCTCTTCCAGTCCAGCTCTCTGTTGTGGCCGGAGAGGGCAGTGGAGGATGGCCCAAGTGCTTGGGCCCTGCACCCGCATGGGAGGCCAGGAGGAAGCACCTGGCTCCTGGCTTCGGATCAGCGCAGTACGCCGGCCGTAGTAGCCATTTCAGGGGGTGAATCAACAGAAGGAAGACCTTTCCCTCTGTCTCCCTCCCTCAGTCTAACTCTGCCTGTCAAAAAAAAATAATAAAAAATAAAATAAAAAGTTCCAGCCTGCAATGCCAGCATCCCATATGGGCACTGGTACGAGTCCTGTCTGTTCCACTTCTGATCCAGTTCCCTGCTAATGCACCTGGGAAAGCAGTGGAGGAGGGCCCAAGTCCTTGGGCTGCTGCACCCATGTGGGAGACCCATAAGAAGCTTTTGGCTCCTGGCTTCAGATCAGATCAGCTCTGGCCATTAGGGCCATTTGGGGACTATCTCTCTTGTCTCTGCCTGTCTATCTTTCAAATAAATAAAAATAAATCTTAAAAAATAGAATTTAAAAAAAGCAGTAAATAATGGTTATCAAAGGTTAGGGAGGGAAGGATAATTAATTTTTAAAAAATTAAAACAAATATACACTGACACTTATATAATCTGAATATAAATGATGTCATTTTAAAGACACATTTATTTATTTGAAAGGCAGAATGACACACACACATATACACACACAAAGAGAGAGAGAGAGAGAGAGAGAGAGAGAGAGAGAGATTGAGAAAGGAGAGATCTATCTACTGGTTCAGTCTTCAAATGGCCATGATGTTAAGGCTGGGCAAGGCCAATGTCAGAAGCCAGGAACTCCATCCTGGTCTCCCACTACAGAGGTGGGCAGGGGTCACTTTCTGCTGCTGTCCCTGGTACGTTAGCAAGGAGCTAGATATACAACAGTATAGCTGGGGCTTGAACCACTGCTCCAGTATGGGTTGCCATCATTTCAGTGGTGGGTTATCTTGCTGCGCTGTAACTCTGGCCTCAGTAATGTCGTTTACTGGAAAGTGTGTAAATTATATCCTCATTAATCTCATATTTACATAAAATATTATTTGTAACACTTCTCCATAAGATATTGCCTTAATACCCTGTGATATTATCTATTTTATATCAGTTTTAAGGATGAAGAAACTAAGATCAAATGACTTGAATGAAGGCATCCCAGAGGTAAGTCAGACAATTCTGTCTTAAATTCTGTGTTCTGAGTTTAGGTTCATAGCTCTTTCTACTACATCAAGAGTTGCCTTCCACTTAATCCCCATATGGCAGTGAAAGAAGCCAACTGAGTATTAAAATAGCATTAAAATATAGTATCATTAGCATTCTATTCTGGATGCTTGTAAGAGCAAGCTAGCATATCATTATTTTTCATTTCATTGAGTTTTTTAATGACAAATTTTGACTGAAAACTCTTTTCAGAGTGGAGAGTTCAAATTAAAATGTCAGTTTCAATTCAGCAAAGATGCTTTACTTTCAAAATATGTAAGAAAAATATTTTTATTAAAACCAAGATGATTGGATGTTAAGAGTATGTAAATGTCTGATAAGTTCCATCATTTAGTAAAAAGATTTCAGGCCTTATTACATAAATCCCAAAACTCAATAATGCATAAAAACTTAGTCTCAAAATATACATGTGCATGTATATGGTCACATAAATATTTAGAACATATGCAACAAGTTCAAGATTCTTATGCTATAGTTTGTTAAACCCTATGGTAATAATCCAATTTGTTTGAATTTTTGACAATGATAGCACCCATTAGGCTTCTGTATTCTAATATAAATCTCACTGACAAATTACTATGCATTTGATTAAACTTAGTTTCTTTCCATATACACAAATTAATTCTTTTGCATCCATTTTCTTTTATAAGAGATCAATGTAGATTAATAAAACAGAATTTCAATATATCTCTCGTTACTTAGGAAAATGTCAACATGATATCCTCCACCACCCTACCTCCAAATGGTTCAGTATTCACAAGTAACCTATTAGAGTCTGACCTCATACACAATTTTCTCTTGGATTTAGTTCATCCCTAACTGGGGACCAGTCCCTCTAACCACAGTGCAGAGATCTGTACTGCTTTAAGAGAAGAGACCTTTACACAAATTCCACTTATTTCCTTTCTTCTAGGACCTAGAGTGATCCCCACCCCCATCCTCTCAGCAACATCTGCATTTGCCTTCATTATTCGCCAACGTTTTCAGTGAGGATGAGAAGGAAAGGACATCTTTACTCCTTCCACCTCTGAGAATTTCTAGGTACTCCGGCCTCAGGAAGCTACCTGAGGGACAGAAGATGTAGGTTGTTACTGATGTCATAGCATTGCACAGCTTTCCTCTGCCCTTTTGCACCTTTACTTTTTGCCTTCATATTTTTTCTCTATGCCATACAAATACCACAAGCCCTCCTGAAGTTCTTCCCTCAGTATGACCTATTCTGAAAGGAAATTAACTATTTGTAAAGTCAACAACAGGAGTCACTGTGCACTTACTCCTCATGTAGGATCTTTGTCCTTAATGTGCTGTACATTGAGACTTAATGCTATAACGAGTACTCAAACAGTATATTTCACTTTGTGTTTCTATGGGGATGCAAACTGTTGAAATCTTTACTTAATGTATACTAAACTGATCTTCTGTAAAAAAAAAAAAAAAAAAAAAAAAAGAAGAAGAAATTAGCAATTCCCAACTTGACTCTCACTGGGATTAAACATGACAATAGGTCTGATCTGATTTCATCATCATTTAAAAAATCATCTATTATTTTTCACTTTATGTTTCTGTGTGGGAGCAAACTGTTGAAATCTTTACTTAATGTATGCTAAACTGATCTTCTGTAGATAAAGAGAATCGAAAATGAATCCTCATGTGAATGGAAGGGGAGAGGGAGTGGGAAAGGGGAGGGTAGTGGGTGGGAGGGACGGTATGGGGGGGGGAAGCCATTGTAATCCATAAGCCGTACTTTGGAAATTTATATTCATTAAATAAAAGTTAAAAAAAAGGAAAGGAAATTGACTGAAGTCTCCCAATAACACACACTGGATCATCACAGTCTGTCACTGGGTGCTTTTTAATCACTTAACCACTGGAAGATTCCTCCTCAATCACACAGGCTTACTAGGGATGTTCGATGCAAATATATCTTACTCACCAATGACTTTATTAAAGCAAAACTACAGTTACACAAGTGCAATTATGAATATGTTCTTTTTTAAAAACTGACACAATCCGGTTGCCAAAATGCTTAAAATCAGGTAGTCAGCTGAATTCAAGCAATTTTCTTTAGCCATTGTACTTAGACACAGAAAATCATGATTGGGTACATTTATTAGAAACCAAAATAGGCCGGCGCCACGGCTCAATAGGCTAATCCTCCAGCTGCAGTGCCAGCACACTGGGTTCTAGTCCGGGTCAGGGCATCGGATACCGTCCCGGTTGCCCCTCTTCCAGTCCAGCTCTCTGCTGTGGCCCGGGAGTGCAATAGAGGATGGCCCAAGTCCTTGGGCCCTGCACCCGCATGGGAGACCAAGAAGAAGCACCTGGCTCCTGGCTTCGGATCAGCGCGGTGCACCGGCCACAGCCGGCCGGCTGTGGTGGCTGTTGGAGGGTGAACCAACGGTAAAGGAAGACCTTTCTCCCTGTCTCTCTTTCTCTCTCACTGTCCAATCTGCATGTCAAAAAAAATTTTTAAAAAAAGAAACCAAAATAAAGAATGTTTTGGGGGCCAGCATTATGATGTAGCGGGTAAAGCCAGTGCCTGTGATACCAACATCCCATATGGGCGCCAGTTCAAGTCCATGATGCTCCACTTTCAATCCAGTTCCCTGCTAATGCTCCTTGGCAAAAGCAGTGGAACATGTCCCAAGTCCTTGGGCCCCTGCACCCACTTGGGAGAACCAGAAGAAGCTCCTGGCTCCTGGCTTCAACCTGGCACAGTGAACCAGTGAACCAAAATGGAAAATTTGTATCTCTCTCTCTCTCTCTCTCTCTCTCTCATTCTGACTTTCAAATAAAGTAAATCTTTTTTTAAAAGAAAAGTGTTCTGGTAATATTTAAAAGGGTTCTCCTAGTAATACAAAATTCTGGTAGCAATTGTTTTTAAAGTACTTAGACTCTAGGACTATTCTGAATTCAAAGAATATTACAATGGAAAAATAAGAAATTAGTAAAGAATTCAGGAAAAGAATATACAAGTAATTTAGAAAAAATGCAAAATGTAAAATAATATGTAACAAAAATTCAGTTACCAAGTTGAAAGTACTAAAAAAAAAAAATAAGTTAAAGTATTGGTAAGGGGGCTGACACTGCAATGCAGCAGGTTAAAGCCCTGGTCTGCAGTGTCGGCATCCCATATGGGTGCCAGTTCAAATCCTGGCTGCTCCACTTCCAATCCAGCTCTCTGCTGTGGCCTGGTAAAGCAATAGAAGATGGCCCAAGTCCTTGGGCCCCTGCACCCACGTGGGAGACCCAGAGGAGGCTCCCAACTCCTGGCTTTGGATCCACTGCAGCCAACTGGAGAGTGAACCAGCAGTTGGAAGATCTTTCTCTTTTGCTCTGCCTCTGCCTCTCTATAACTCTGCCTTTCAAATAAACTAATTAATCTTTTAAGAAAAAGTGTTGGTAAGGGAAGGTTTTGTGACAGATAAGAGAAATCAAAATGGGCTATGTCGATAAGAAATGTTTCAGAAAAGGACAGGAAAAAGAACAGAGCTGCCATGTAAGAATCTGGAACAAAAATCAGTAAGAAACAGCTGACTCGATTCACATATCTGTTTTTCATACATCCAACACTGGAAATTTGAAAACAGCTATAAATGCTTCCCTCCCCATCAAGAGCCAGACCCTATCTCTACTGCTTGAATGACTGTTTTCACCAAGGTTTCTTCTGGCCAAGGGTACATTAGCAAACATGACAGGCTCAGAGGCTGAAAAAAACATACCTTGAGGCTTGCCTTTGCTGTATGTGGTATCCTGAGACCATCATGGATGGCAAGGAACCCAAGCTAGCCCGCTGGAGGATGAAAGATGTGTGACCTCAAGGCAGAGAACTGAGACGACAGACAACATTCAGGCAGCCCCCAGGCAGAAGTCTGCCAGCTGCCAGCTGACTGTGGACACATGAGTAAGCCCTACAGACATCAGCCCAAGAGTCACACCAGTCCACAGAATTGGAAGTTCAATAAATGGCTGCTGTTTTAAGCACTAAGTTGTAGGGTGTTTTGTTTAAAAGAAAAGCACACAATCCACATATACATTTGTGAGTTTTTTGTTCCCTCATTCAAAATTGCAACTACTCAATTAACCAGGTAAGTCTCTAAACTGATTCCTCAACTTTGTTTTTCCTTCCAAACTCCCTTAATCACTGCTGTCAGATTAGCTTTTCAAGAAAGCATGGCTTTGATCTTCTCATTCTTCTGATTGCAAGCTCCTAACAAATATTCATTCATTCATTCAATAAATATTTACCAGTCACCTCCTAGGTGCCAGCCACTAATCAAGGCATAGGAAATGCACTCTTAAAATAGTGTACAAAGTCCCTGCTCCACAAGACTAACATTCTACCTCATTATTTTCTAAAGTAATGGTTCTCCAGTCTGACTCCGTGTGAGATAACTGGGGGAACTTTACAGTTATGTACTGAAATAACAATAGAACGATAAGCCATATATTGTTTCAATGATTACCTATAGGGAGAGGAAGCAGGGGAACTTTGGAGCCATGTAAATACTCTGTATAATTATAAAACAAAACCAAATACACAAATTAATCTCTAAAAAATAAAATAAAATAAATGAACCTTAATGTATAATCAATTGCTGTTATAATCAGACAGAGGAACTACTATCCAAAGCAACTTTTAAATAGAGCAAATTGATGTCAGCATTTAGTGTAGTGACGAAGACACTACTTGGTACACCCAAATCCTATATTGGAATGCCTGGGTTCAAGCCCTAGCTTCCTGCAAATGTGTACAATGGGAGTCAATAAATTGTAGGTCAAGTCACTGGCTTCCTGCCACCCACATGGGAGACCTGGATTGAGTTCTGGGCTCTTCATTTCAGCCCAGCCCAGCCCTGGCTGTTGTAAACATTTGGTAAGTAAACCAGTGTGCAGAAATTCTGTGTGTGTGTCTTCCTTTAAAAAAATAGAATAGAACAAATTGATACATCACTGGTGGTATATGCACTTAGAGCAAAAGGAATTTTAAAAATACATCTTAATAGTAGTATTGTTAGAGGGGTTGCCATCGTGGTGCAGTGGGTTAAGCTGCAGCTCGTAACAGTGGCAGCCATATCAGAGTGATTCATGTACTGGCTGCTCTGTTTCCAATCCAGCTTCCTGCTAATATGCCTTGGAAGGTAGCAAAAGCTGACCCAAGTATTTAGGCCCTGTCACTCATGTGGGAGACCAGAATGCACTTCCTGGCACCTGGTTTTGACCTGGCCCAAGCCTTGCTGTTTTGACCATTTGGGAAGTGAATCTATAGATAAAAGATCTCTTTCTCTTTTTTCCTCTCCCTCTCTCTTTCTCTCCTCTATCTCTGTCATTCAATGCTTCAATTTAGTAAGTAAATAAATCTTTTAAAAGGGGTGTCAAGGGCTGACATTGTAGTATAGCAGGTTAAGCTGCATCTGGGACACTGGCATCCCTGTTCAAATCCGAGCTGCTCTACTTCCAATTCAGCTCCTTGCTATTCTGCCTGGGAAGGCAATAGAACATGGTCCAAATACTTGGACCCCTGCCACCCATGTGGAAGACCTGGGTGGAGTTCTAGGCTCCTGGTTTTAACATAGCCCAGCTCTAGTCATTTAGAGAGTGAACCTCTGTATGGAAGTTCTCTCTCTCTCTCTCTCTTCCTCTCTCTCTCTCTCTCTTCCTCTCCCTCTCTCTCTCCTCTCCCCCAACCCCGTGCCTTTCAAATAAAGAAATAAAACTTTTTTTAAAAGAGCGGTGTACCAGTACTGCTAATATGAAACATCTGTACTACAATATGAAGCATATTGTACTACAAAAATAATGGTTCTTTATATGATTATTCTCATTCTAACATTCCCAGTATTATTGAGAATTGAGATTTTGGGGAAAATTGGGAAATAGAATATACCAATATAAAATACATCTGCAGTCCTCAATTTAAATCAAGGATATCAGTGTAAATTCTTGTTCCCTTAAGAACAAGAACTTGTTGTGATGTTATCTTAAAAAATAAGAAATTCTCTAACTTTTCCACAGAAAAGTCCCAGAAACATTGCCTAGTAGTACGAGAATCACTAAAAACCAGAATTTAGTCTTAAAATATGGTTCCCACAAAGAGATACCAGAGTTTTGATTGCAAGTTTGGTAGAGGAAGTGTACACAATGACCTGGAACATCATGTCATAACAGAAAATAATATTTCTAACACTATTAGGGTTATGTCAAAAGAATTCAAGAACCAGATTGAAGAGGTTCTGACAAAGCAAACAAGAACAATTTGAGCATCAGTAACAGTGACATTGCAATAAAGAGTTATATTCCAAATATGCTTGTATTCATGAATTCAAGTTAATACTAAATAAGTTAATTAATTGGACCTGATATCATGATGCTAATGAACAAATTCATGATTTCAAAAATTAGTCAGTAAGGGAATGAATCAAGCATGATGGCCTTCCTATTTAAATCGTACCATCATTTAAACAAGTAATGAATGAGAGGAAATATTTCTCACAGAATTATACCAGCAAATAAATGAAGAGAATGTAGAATATCACTATTTGTCGTTTCTATTAAATTGATGGATCTAAGCATGCTCACCTGTGGTTGCTAATATTTAAATAAAAAAGACGACTAAGTAGTATGCTCCTCCTAGTGCAAGAATACACCATGCAACCTAGTAAATGATCTTCCTCAAAATAAATAAATCAGGGGGCCGGCGCTGTGGTGCAGCAGGTTAACACCCTGGCCTGAAGTGCCGGCATCCCATGTGGGCGCCGGTTCTAGTCCCAGCTACTCATCTTCCGATCCAGCTCTCTGCTATGGCCTCGGATAGCAGAAGAAGATGGCCGAAGTCCCTGGGCCCCTGCACCCACATGGGAGACCCGGAGGAAACTCCTGGCTCCTGGCTTCAGATCAGTGCAGCTCCAGCTGTTGCAGCCAATTGGGGAATGAACCATTGGATAGAAGACCTCTCTCTGTGTGTCTCTCCTCTCTCTCTGTGTAATTCTGACTTTCAAATAAATAAATAAATCTTTAAAATAAATAAGTAAATCAGAATGGAATTTAAATTTTATTAAACCTCTAGACCCAGTTATCTATAGATTATTAGGAAATATGTTGAGGGGCCAGTGCTGTGGCATAGTGGGCTAAGCCTCCACCTGCAATGCTGGCATCCCATTTGGGCACTGGTTCTAGTCCTGGCTGCTTCTCTTCTGATCCAGCTCTCTGCTTTTGCCTGGGAAAGCAGTAGAAGATGGCCCAAGTCCTTGGGTCCCTGCACTTACTTGGGAGACCCAGAAGAGGCTCCTGTCTCCTGGCTTCCCAGCTTTGTTGTTGTGGCCATTTGAGGAGTGAACCAATGGATGGAAAACCTTTCTCTCTGTCTGTAACTCCACCTCTCAAATAAATAAAATCTTAAAAAAAAAAAGAAAATACATTGAATGACACCATGGGGATACACAGAAGGAAAATACAAAGACAGGGAAACTGTAGGACAACTTGTTTTCTTGAACAAATCCTTAGAGGAATGAGAGAAGACACACAGACTGAGAGAGCTCAACTAACATAATGTGTATGTACCTTGTCAAATCCTGATTTAATATACAAAAATTGAACACACACATACTTATAAAACTAAAAAATCAGAACACTAGCAATTTGATGATACTAAGAAATCAGGTTTTATTTCTTTAGGGTGCTGTAATGTTATTGTAGCACTTTTAAGCACTTACTTTCCATTATAAAAAGTTAAATACAATATAACAAATACATCATTTAATGAGGTATATATGTAAATAAACAGAGAGAGAGAGATGCAGAAGCCCCACCTCAGAGATTCCATCGAGATTGACATGAGGCTCAGGAACTTAAGGAAGGGAGGGAGGGAGGAAGACGGAAAGCTCTCTGTGTGATCCTGAAGGGCAGCCTGGGCCAGGAACCATTTGTCCACCTTCCAACCATCCCATGGCTTGAACTAATGAGGCTCCCTGTTACCAGGCTGATTTGTGGCCCACACCGGAGAAGGACTAAAACAGACTGCTGGAGATTTGGAGTGAGACCCGGGAACATGTACACGTAATTAGCTCTGTGGATGTACACTTGCAGTGAAAAACACCCCTCTGTGCTCAGCAGAGCAGAATGTCTTGGTTCCTGCACAGAGCCCTGGCTCTATCAGTTCTGAACCTCTATTTGTTTGATGCCTTCCTTCTTCCACCTGAAACTCTTCTCTTTATCTTTATTCAATCACACCTGCTCTATAACCAGGTTCAGAAACCACCCATCCATGAAGCCTAATCCTTTCAGTTTCAGTGACTCTTTCCACCTGTGAACTCAGTTTTTTCCCCTTGCACAGGTTTTTATCTGTGTGTCTTATAACAGTTCAGTTCCTTTACTCAACAATAAGCTAATTTAGGTCAAATGGCCTTTTTCACTTATCTTTGTAATTTAGAAATTGTTAAGACAGAGGCTAAATCAATGAATCAATGAAAACATAGCAGCTGGTGGTGTCTAGAACACTTGCTCTCTCAGAGCTCTGCTCTTATGGGGTAGGTAACAACCCCATTCCACTCTCAATATGCAACAAAGCAGCTCTCAAGGAGAGGTAGCATAGCAAGATGACTCGTGATGAAAGACCAAGTATTTCTCAAGAACCAGCTAAATCAGCCATAAAAACTTAACTGCTTTCTGAATCAAAATGCCTTGCTCACCACTTTTACAAAATAAATTGTTTTGATGAAAAATATTCTGAAGTATCATTTTATGTAAAATAATTGTCCAAAAATTTTTGAATATACTGAGAGGCCATGTTTTAAAAATTGTAAGTAAATATGTCTTTATGTATAAATGTGTTTCAATTTTGTAAGGTTCTAAAGAAAAGTGATGTGTTTTTATAAAATCTTCTACTTTAGATTTCTAATGGAAAAAAATTAAAACTTATTGGGAAGTTTATCACTACACATTAAGGGACAGCAATCATTGAATGCTTACTGTATACCAGATGCTATGCTCAGCAGTTTATATGATTCTCTCATTTAGTCTCTCCAACAGCTCTGTATGAGTTAGGGTTGTCTATTTACACAGAACAGTGAGCCTTGCAGAGGTGGGGTCATTGCCCAAGGTCACTCAACAGGCAGAACTGGGATTCAAGCTCCGGTAAACTTGATTCTTTCATTCTGCAGCCTCTTTCTTTCTTGGCTCTGTCATGTCTATTGTGAGTAAAATCACAAATGACTAAGGAAGGAGGCGGGGAAAAGAAAGGAGATGGATTAGAGGATGATAGATAAGATGAGTTGAGGAGTTGGCAGTCAATGTAGGTTCTCATCTTACCACCTTCCCTGCATGCACCTCTCTGATGTACAGCTTCCTTCTCTATAACAATATGGACCATTTGGCGCTGTGGGGAGGACTTTGTAAGAAGACTCATGTGAGGCTCGTAGTTTAACAAGTGGAAAGTATTGGTAATAATAGCCAGTGTCATCAACTTTGTTACGGTCACGAACAGGATGTCCTTGCTGATTTCTTCTTACATACCATCACCTGAGACAATGAAATACATCATCTGCTGAAATCACATTGATCCTAATTTGTTGTTACTCTTTGGAGAGTTTTCTAATCAGGTATTTTAAAACATTGAATATAAAAGAGACTATGATATTAAAAATGCTGCAGGCTTTATTCAGTTACAAACTCATAAGCCAGGCAGCACTCAGCAACACATAATTGGTGGTATAGGCAGAATGCTTCACCGTTTGCACAAATCTTGCCCAACGGGTCAGGTCCCAGGAAGGGTCAGTACAGAGCACCTGTCAGATTGGCCTCTCTAGTAGCCCTTCTGCAGCCTCCTCTGCTTCACCCAGGGATAATGATGATTATAACTTTTTTCCTAGACCAATTCTTCTTAAAGCCCGAGATCTGGCAGGAGGAAAGAGTTCTGATAGGGCCCTGGGACACAGCATGCATTCCTGCCTCAGCTCTCCCTCCGTAATTTGATTAGTTTTTCTGTTACGATTTTTGGATATCTACCTACCTCTTTGGAGGTCCAAATTAGCAGTAGGAAAATGCCTTTCTGAAATCTAATGATACCATCCGTTGAGGGTGTACATGAGGTTTTATGGAAGGGTCTGAGTACATGGTTAAATTCTGCAGTACCCCAAGACTTCTTAAGCAGACTCCTGCTGTCAAGCTAGTATGGAGTTTGAGTAACTAAGTCAATACTCAATGGTATAAAGCAAGAAAAGGAGCATTTGTGATGAGTTATTATGTTTTATTGACAAATAACTGCAACAGATACTATTCATGAAAAAATATTAACAAGATCTGCATTGTGGGGAACACAAATTAACCCATGTAAATAAGCTGCAATTTGTTATGTTTCTGTGTGTGCTCTTTAGTCTCAGAAGCAAAATATTTCCCTAACACTTTCCTAGATATGAATTAAAGATGAAAGGAAATAAAATTAAGTACCTATTTTTAAATTAGAATAACTTTACAAATATTTTGACAGAATAATTTAGATGCCCATACAAATGAACTTTTTTTTCTGGCAAATAGTGGTTCTCATATTTCCACAATGACTAAAAATCTCTCCCCTTCTAAAGGAATCTTTCACATATGAATTTATAGAGATACTTTTATTCTCTTTTTATTTTCAGAAATCTAGGATTGAAGACTCTACTCTTACCATGCAGTGCAAACATGTCTTACAACTTAAGACTGTTTATATTTGCCTAAAATATTTGTTCATATGTTTACACTTTTAATAATACAGCTATTTGTACATAAACATAGAAAATACAGGACATAAATATAATAATAAATATATCCTTGCTATGGAAACAGCAGTAAAAAAAGGATTTTTATTGTTAAATTCTTCTTGAGAGCACTCTGCATTTATGAGATTAAGCTGCTGTGAAGTCTGTTTTATCTATCCCTGAAATTATTTTGTCAGTCTCTTTAACTATCTAAGTATTTTTTACAGTCAGAATTAAAAATTCAAACCTATCATTAGTACACTTATAAATTCTTGCTAGAAAACCCATATATCAAAGAAAAGAACCAGAAAATTTCTTCTTAAGTAGATGATGTCCTACAACCAGAAACAATGAATAAACATTTTTTAATTTATATTTTCTCAATTAGAATGATATAGGGGCAAAATTATAATCAAATACACAAGGAAAGCTTGGTCATGCTTCCAGGACAAAGGCTTAAGCTTTCTTCTGTGCCTCTGTAACCTTCTACAATGGTTGCTGAGTAACATTAGCATAATCCTGAATTATTAAGAAAATTAGAGGTCAGATTTACTTTACAGGAGATTTCAACCTATCTGAATCAGGCCTGAGAGGGTCGTAGCATTCCAGATGTGAGCCTGGTGGTAAGTGTAAAGTGCACCACATGGAGAGAATGTGCACAGTAAGGAAAAAGACAAATTACCCAGAGCTATTACTGTCATTAGTTCCATCAGCCTGGGAAGCCCTCCCACGGCATTTTCAGTGCAGTGTGTGGAGCAGGCCTGGGGCTTATCACATCTCGCAGGGGGTCGTCTTCTGCCGGGCATAGTCACATAGCTTGACATTTCAGTGGGGGGAAAAAAAGTCTGGGCCCTCATTCTCCATGCAGGCTTCTGTTTCCCAGCTCTACAACCAGTAGCTAAAATAAAGGGAGCCAGCCCACTGAAGGCTGCAATCATTTATCTGATGGCAGAATTGCTAGCTTTTCTAGAGGTGCACACTGTTCTCTCACATAATCAGTCTTAAGCCAGGGACAATGAGCCTCTGCTACCATATCGTAGGAGAAGCTCCTTTACGGATTGTTTCACTAACATTTGAATATTTCACCATAATTTAAAGGTTAGGAATCTGTGTCATAAGACGTGCAATGAAATAATAAAACATGCACAATGATATTTGATGGAATATTGCAAATAGACTGTGTGATGTTATTCAATAAAAATGGCTTAAGGGGCAACTAATGTGACAAAGCCATCTTCCCAAGATGTGTTTGATTTTGGAAGTGCACAGAGGCAGTATTTATTACAGATTACTATATATATAGCTATACACATACATATACATATACATTTGAGTTGTATGTGTTAATCTTAACTATGTAGGAATATGTTTGTAGAAAGTAATATGCAAAAAAAGAAATAGTTTTCTCTAGGGTGTTCTGATTTTAGAAAATGGTCTTTCAATTTTTTATTAAAAGTCCTTTAATGTTATATATTCTCTTCAGTTAAAGGAAGCCACAAAAGTATATGTATAATAACATTCTCAGGAAGAAAATAGTAATACACAAAGGCAAAAATGTAAAAATATAAAGCATGCCCCACTCCTCCTAAAAACAAGAAGAAAACATAAACATTCAGCATCATTCTCAACAAGGATAACAGAGAAAAACACAAGGACAAAAAGTAAATTTAATCGAAGGATAAAGCTTTTATCACACCCATCCTCATAATATCAATCCCATATATACATCTATGGCCTATTAAGTACACATCAAATTAGTCCAACAAATTTTCTTATGCATATGTAAACTGTGATTCAGAGAAGCTAAATAACATTACCAAGATCAACCAGCAATTGTTCATATGCAAGACTGCCTGACTCCATGCCTTAACCACTAAATTACAGCTATCACTCCGTCTGTCTGTCTCTCTACCATTCATCATCTTTAACTCAGCCCAGTCATCATTCTGAAATAGCCCTCTTCTCTATTTCTTCCCTTGCCCTTAGCCCTTAAGAGGTCAATACAATTCTTACTTGACCTTTTGAAAGTTCTGATATACACTCATATTTTAATTCATACCCAGTAACTAAATATTGAGCACTTGGTATGCATCGTGCTATGCTGGGTATACAAAAAAGAAAATCAATATTTCAGGTGCCTACAGACAAGTGCATATACACAAAATCAAACAGAAAAAAATAGTCTGCTGTGAGACCATATAACTGGGGCAGTTGAACTAGGATTCTGAGAAACTGAGGGATGAGTTAGGATTAAGCAGGTGAATGGTGCGTAGTAGGACAAAATATCAATAGAGAACAAAGAGGAAAAGATAAAAAGAGGAAAACAATCAAAATGAAACAGAACAAGCATGCTGCATTTGAGAAACTGAAAGTGGCCCTAGCTGAACTTGGAGTGCAATAAAAGCCAAGATAACTTTGTTGTAACAGGCATGGTCTCAATTTTGGATACCTATAGAATTTGCTCTTCCAGTAAAAAGGATTTAAGATCTCAAAAAGCAACACTTCTCAATTTTTTAGCTTTTTTCTGATTGCATATCAACAGTGAAATTTGCTTTGTGAATAAGCACATCAATATTAAGTGTTTTATGCAAATTTCAATTCAATTAATGTAAATAATTGATGCTGATAGCCACTAACTCTATGAAACATTGGGGAAACTAGAGTTACTTTCCTCTACTGCATAATAGGAAATATTTTTCTAACAGGATATTTATATAAGAATGAGAAATAATATAAAATTATCACCCAGCCTGGTGATTGGCACATAGATGGTAAGAATTAAATGGCAGCTATATTTGAAATGTAGAAAACCAATTGCCTATAAGTCCCAATTTACTGATGAGACAGTGTCAGCCATTTTCTCATCTGTTTCAAAGTTGACCCCAAGTTTTGACTAGCTGTTTAAGTGGCTAATAATTTTACTAAGCACAAAATTCAACTTTGCTAATGATTCAGAAGCCCTCTTTTCTTCCCTCTACTCTGGACCTATTGATGTTTAAGACTACATACTATGGATCAGCAGCTGTACATAAGAACAGAAGACTTGATCCATTCAAGGTCAGGTCTTCTAGACAGATTTTGGCATAGAGGTTAAGATATTCCATGGGACACCTGTTTCAGAATGCCTGGGTTTGAGTCATAGCTTTGCTACTGATTCCAAAGTCCTGATAATGTGCACCCATTACCACCCACTATCTCAGGGTATCAGTATAGAACACTCACTAGTGCTCAGCAAGAATACATAAATGGGGGGCTGGCACTGGGTTGCAGAGGGTTAAAACCCTGGCCTACAGCACTGGAATCCCAGAGGGGAACCTGTTCTAGTCCTGTCTGCTCCACTTCCCATCCAGCTTCCTGCTAATGTGCCTGGGAAAGCAGCTGAGGATGTCCCAAGTTCTTGGTTGGGCCCCTGCACGCATGTGAGAGACCCTGAAGGTAGCTCCCAGCTGCTGGCTTTGGATCAGCTCAGCTCTGGCTGTTACAGCCATTTGGGGAGTGAATAAGCAGTTAGAAGACCTCTCTCTGTCTCTGCCTCTCTATAACTCTTTCAAATAAATAATATAAAATCTTTAAAAAAAGAAAAGAATACATAAATGGGGCTGGTGCTGCGGCATAGTGGGTAAAGCCACTGCCTGCAGTTCCAGCATCCTATATGAGTGCCGGTCCGAATTCAAGCTGTTCCATTTCCAATCCAGCTCTTGGCCTGACAAATCAGTAGAAGACCGTCCAAGTCCTCAGCTCCTGCACCTATGTGGGAGACCTGGAATAAGCTCCTGGCTCCTGGCTTCAGATCAGCCCAGCTCCACCCATTGCAGTCATTTAGAGAATGAACCAGCGGATGGAAGACCTCTCTCTCTCTGCCTGTCTGTAACTCTGCCTTTCAAATAAACAAATAAATATTTTTTTTAAAAAAAGAATACATAAACAACATATTCTATAAAGTTGTAGAGGCATCAAGTGATGGCTCAAATAGTTATGTCCCTGTCACCCATTTAGGAGCTCTGGGTTGAGTTCCCAGCTAATGGCTTTGGCCTGAATTGCCAGAATTCGGGGTGTGAATCCTTCCTCCTGTCTTTCTCTCTCACTCAATGCCTCTGTCTCTCAAATAAATCAATAAGAAGAAATGAGATTTTTTAAAATAAAAGCTTTTTAAAGAACGTAGGGAAAGAAGGGAGGGAGGAGGGGAGAGAGGAAGGAAAGTAGGAGGGAGGGGAAAAGGGAGAGAGAAAGAGAGGGAGGGAAGGAAGGAAGGAAGAAGGGACTCTAGGGGCATTCCTAGCCGTAGCAGAAGATATCCAAAAAGTTCTCATTCACTAACTGTGTTTTCAAGACACTCGTATATCTGACTTACGGTGGCTCTCACTAGTATTAATTAATTCAGTGCCAAGATATTTAAGGACTCCTATAGAGTACTTGACTATCATGAACTTATCTGGACATGCTTCTTTCTGAGATGGTTAATTGCATTGTACCTTATGAAACCAAGATGCATATTCAACACTGCAACTTTCCAGAATATGTTCTTTATGTGTTCTTGCTGAGCAATAGTGAGTGATTTGGACTTCTACCCTGAGATAGTGGATAGTAAAATAGAAAACGATTCTCATTAACTATTAGAAATAAAAAATAGATTTTTCAGCATTCATTTTAATGAACAAGTATTTTATCTTTCTTTAAGGCAGTTTTCTGAAAATAAAAATATTTTGGTTTTTTTTGTAGTGTTTTTTGTCATATGAACAAATCAAGACTGAGAAAGCATAACTAATATCAACTGATATCAAATTAATTGGTGACAAATTATACTTTCACCATTAATATACTTTGTACATGATGTTCACTTTAGAAAATACATAGGTTGAACACAAATGACGGTTAATTGAAAAAATATGTCAAGATTTAGATTGAAGGGGATGGTATTGTGGTGTAGCAGGTGAGTCACTCCCTGTGATGTCTGCCTTCCATATGGGCACAGATTCAGGTCCTGGCTGCTCTTCTTCCTATCCAGCTTCCTACTAATATGCCTAGGAAAGCAGCAGAAGATGGGCCAAATGTTTGGGCCCCTGCAACCTACACGGGAGACCAGGTTGAAGCTCCTGGCTCGTCTTTGGCCTAAACTAACCCTGGCCATTGTAGCCATTTGGGGAGTGGATGGAAGATCTTTCTAAATGTCTCTCTTCTCTCTCTATTGTTCTGCCTTTCAAAATAAATCATTTTTAAAAAATATATTGAAAACATGTTTATGTCAACTGGATTCTACAAGAAATGTAATAACTAAAACATTTACAATTATGGAGATGCCTTCATTTGATTGCTTGTACTTTAATAGAACCATAAAATTAGAGTTCAGAGGGAAAAAACACATACATCTAGAGACCATTCTAATGGAAAATAACATTACATTAATCAAAAGTATGTTCGGCCGGCGCCGCGGCTCCCTAGGCTAATCCTCCACCTAGCGGCGCCGGCACACCAGGTTCTAGTCCCGGTTGGGGCGCCGGATTCTGTCCCGGTTGCCCCTCTTCCAGGCCAGCCCTCTGCTGTGGCCAGGGAGTGCAGTGGAGGATGGCCCAGGTGCTTGGGCCCTGCACCCCATGGGAGACCAGGAAAAGCACCTGGCTCCTGGCTCCTGCCATTGGATCAGCGCGGTGCGCCGGCCGCAGCGCGCCGGCCGCGGCGGCCATTGGAGGGTGAACCAACGGCAAAGGAAGACCTTTCTCTCTGTCTCTCTCTCTCACTGTCCACTCTGCCTGTCAAAAAAAAAAAAAAAAAAAGTATGTTCAACTACACTCACTGAATTATTTTGCTTTTTCTTGACATCCTTTCCTACACCGTTCCTTACCTAACCATCAGATAAGCTTTTTATTTTCATATCCTTTACATTAACCCTCAAATCTTCAAATAAGTCTTTTCTTTGCCTATTTTTCCTACCTTTTCCAAACAGTTTGTGATCTGTCCTCTTGTGTATATGCCAATGTATTAGGTGGGGAATAATACTTTAAAATTGTTTTTGGCCACAAACAATAGCCTGGTGTGTGTGTGTGTGTGTGTGTGTGTGTGTTAGTTACTAGATTTAATCTTTACTTCCCCCAATGGTTGCATTAGGTCATGCCTATAGTTGTATACACCCTATCATTTTGCGCAAAGCATAGTGGAACTAAGAGAAACCACAAATTCTTGGTAGGCGTCCATTCCAGGAGAGGCAAATTGTGACAGGTAGCAATAGTAATTTTCTCTCACCATGGACAGCTCAGGTATGCAAAATGATATACCATTCATTCCCCAGTGTTTTCAGATTGCAAAGAATTGATTGGATTACGTGTCACATTACAAAATATATGCAGACATTGCTTCTAGTCACCTGAATTTCTAAGGCCCAACTGATTTATTTTAACTTAATATGGCTTTCAAAACTGTTGCTTTGTTTTCAGAATCTCTTCAGCTGAATTTTTAGTAGTCTGGTAATAGACACTCCAAGGAATATTACTTTCTGATGAAACCACATTTTTTAGCTGAATAAAACTAAGTAAATTCTAACCTCTCAGTTTTATAACATGCCAATGAGCTTTTTTTCCTCAGATTTTCACTTAGATTCTTACAATTACTGGATTACTTCTTCATACTCACTTTCTTTTGGCAGCTTAGTTCCAGCCTAGGGATGTTCAGCATCTAATTGATTTGTCCATTTGGAAGTGTCTTCGTGAATTCAGCAAAACCAGGCTTTCAAAGGGGTTTAAACTATTTTAGGTAGCTCTATCCTCTGGAGCTCATCTAAAAGGGTTAACTAGAAGTACCAGCCTCTGGTACTTCAGTCATTCATTCTTCAGAAGCCTGGTTACTGGACTCAGTGAATGTTTTGGTTATCAGAGTAGAGCACTATAGAATCACTGCACTCAATAAATGTCCAATAACAATGGTGAAGAGTTAGATGAACTATATTTAAAATATTTCCCCCCTAATTCCCCTACTAAATCTGGCTTCCATCTTTGCCTCTTTATGGTATCCAATGACCTCCATTCAGCCAAGTTCAAAGGCATTTTCTCTGCCCTTATCTTCCTTGATCTTTCTGATGTATGGGGCACAGCTTTTCATACCTGCCCCTTTGAAGACTTCTGGCTTCAGTTCCCAAGACATTTCTATTGTCTTTTATTTCTCCTATTCACAACCCTGATCTCATCACTTATTTCTCACATTTATGTCCTTTTTTCCTTATACTTTTCTAGCCACTTTTCTTCCAACCAATCTTTGATGTATTATTATATTATATGTCTTCCTGCTTTATTCTACACTGATTCTTTTGTCTTCACTAAATTATATAAGTGAATAACTAACAGACATCTCCCTGATATTGATCCCTTTCATTCTGCACAGACTTAGACCAATTCTCAATATATTATTTCAATATAGAATTTATGCATATGTACATAACTTGTCACTTTTTCAAGTAACCATCACCTGTTCAAAGGTCATAGCCCCAGAGAAGTCTTACTTAATCACTTTATCTCAATCTCCCAATACCCTTTCTCTGATTGATTTTTCTTCTTAGTACCTATTATTACCTTCATTATTAATGTACTTTTTTATATGTACTTTAAATGTACCACAAAAATGTAAGCTCCATAAAGGGAGGAGTTTTTGTTTTGTTTTCTGCTATACAACCAGAACAAAGGGTAATGCAAGACACACAATAAGCACTAGATGAATATTTACATAGACTTATTAATGAGTAAAAAAATGAATAAATGCATGATTCATTTGGAATCTGTCATTCAGATTCAGAAACTTAGAATCATTCTTGACTTCTTATCTACCTAAATGCTCTGGTCTATATCCAGTTGTACTGTAAGGTTATACTAATATAATAATTATATCCCACTATAAATCACCAATTAAAGAAAATAAGTTTATTTCTCCTTTACAGTTAGAGCTGAATGTTTCAAGTAAGTGGATAGTTGCATTCTTGGAAGTTATTTGATACATTGGCTATGTATATTATGTTGTTCCACCATATCTGTAGGGCACTGCCATCTTCTGCTTGGTTAAAACTGGACCTTTGCAGATATCAGCCAGTTGCATGAAAAAAGAGTGTAGGAAGGAGGTACAATTGCTATCCCAATGCCTAAGCCTCAAATAACAAACATTACTTCTGCTTAGATTCCATTTGCAAGGATGTATACATGTAACCCATCTTGGTGCAAGTTTTGGATACATAGTCTATGTGCTTAAAGATGAGGAAAAGTCATTCTAATACACAGCTACCAGTCTCCTCCAACACCAGTCAGTTTCTTAGAATCTCAGACCAATACCTTCCTTTCTCTGCATGCCTCCTATAAAAAGCTCCATTCTCTGCTGAACCACTAGGATCCTTGACTTGTTATTTACATAGTCTTTGGTCTTTCATCTTACCAGCCTCTCTCATTCCCAAAAGCAAATGAATTTTCCAAATTATAGCTGTCACTTTAAAACTTTTGTCTTAAAATACTATGGCTTGGGGCCAGCGCTGTGGCGCAGTAGGTTAAAGCGTTGGCCTGAAGCGCCTGCATCCCATATGGGTGCCAGTTCTAGTACCCGCTGCTCCTCTTCCAATCCAGCTCTCTGCTATGGCTTGGGATAGCAGTGGAAGATGGCCCAAGTCCTTGGGCCCCTGCACCCATGTGGGAGACCCAGAAGAAGCTCCTGGCTCCTAGCTTTGGATCAACACAGCTCCGGCCATAACAGCCAATTGGGGAGTGAACCATCGGATGGAAGACCTCTCTCTCTCTCTCTCTCTCTCTCTCCTTTTCCTCTTTTCTTTCTGTAACTCTTTCAAATAAATAAAATCTTTATAAAAAAATACTATGGCTAGCAATTCCCCGCCTATGTCAAGTCCAAATTATTTGGTATAGATTTCACAGTTAGCTCATCATCCTTCACAGCTTCCCAAAGTTAGGTTCTCAGAGATGAAGAAGTTCAGCCCATGTTACATACACTAGTCCACATTCATGTGGGTTTCATTCTGAGATTCCGACAATGGAAGATTTAAATTTTCAGTTATACAACATCACATTATTTTTTATCCTTTTAAAGTTCTTGCAAATAGGGGCTTTCAGACCAGTGTTTGATGATGGATGGAAGTGAAAAAGCCAAACAATAAACTGGGACCTGGATTTGACTTTAAAAAAAAAAACTATCACTTGATCACCAATATAAGCTATTAAATTTCTTCAAGCAATAGTTTCTTTATAATTTTTTTGTAAAAGTCCATTTTAAGGTAGTGATTTTTTAAAAGTATCCTTCAGAGACATGAGGAAATAATCCTGAACACTTTTTAGGGGTTCTGTGAGGTCAAAATTCTTTTTGTGAAATTGCTAAGACATTTGTCTTTTTACTTTCATTCTCTCTCAAGTGAACATTGAGCTCCAAAGGCTTCACAATGTGTGATAGCATCATGGACTGAATGAGGAAGCAGATACAAGTATTCAGATGTTTTCTATTAAGCCGGACATTTAAAAGATTCACAAAAATAGAAAACTGGAGTGGGCTTTTGGCATAGCAGTTAAGAAAATGTTGTTTGGGATGCCCACATCTCATATCAGAGTGCTTGGATTCAAGTCCTGGCTCTGCTTCCAATTCCAGGTTCCTGTTAATGTGACCCTGGGAGGCAGTAGGTGATGGCTCAAGTGCTTGGATTTCTGCCACCCATGTGAGAGACTCAGAATGTGTTTTGGATTGTGGCTTCTACCTGGCTCAGGTTCAGCTATTGTAGACATTTTTGGAGTGAACCAGTGGACAGGTTTCTCTCTCTCTCTCTCCCACCCTCCCTCTCCCTTTCACATAATGCCACTCTTCCTGCTAATTTTTTTTGCTTTATAAACGATTCTAATTTTTAATTAAAATGCAATTTATGTTAACATATAGTGATATGGTGAGACCAGAATGAAACTCCTGGTTCCTGGTTTGCACCTGGTCCAACACTGGCTGCTGCAACCATCTGGGGAGTTTCTCTGTTCTGTCTGTCTCTCTTTCTCTCTCTGCAACCCTGACTTTCAAAATAAATATATAAAACTTTTTTAAAATAAAGAACATGTATTGATATTGTGTGTTATTTTAAAAGTAAATTAATAAATTCTTTAAATTCTGTAAATAGCCATTGATATAACTAGTATAAATTTCTCCATAATGCCTAAGAGTGATAAGCAGCATTGAAATCAAAATATTTGGGAGCCCTTACTTTGAAGAAATAAATTTCAGTTTTTCTTCAGTTCCTGGCACTCAGCCTCTTTTCCCATCAGCACCTTCCTTCAACCCATGTAAGGTAGGAGAGTAGACATCACTGGAAATATTCCATAAGATAATTTCCATTCTCCAATCTAATGTAGTCCTTGCAGAAGTCACCAAAGACAAAATATTACTTTTTTGATCTTCCACTATTATCTGTATGAAGGAGAGAGAAGCGACCTGAGAATTGTGCTGTGAAACAGGTACAAGGTCATTAGGCTTAGCAGCTCCCATGCACAACTAACAACTGTAAAGTTCTTTACAGATATAAAAGTGTAATGTCAAGGCAGGAATTACCACTCTGCACCTTTGTTCTAGCAGAAATTGACTCTTTCTTGATATTCCCTATAAAGAAGAATTAGAATAGCTTTAGTCTATGTAGTGATTCTAGAAAAATTCAACTTAATAACAAATGCAACATTCAAGTTGAACAACATTCATTATTTATACTCTTGGACCACCTCTGAATTCTGTTATATACAGGTTCTAACACCTGTCGCTTAGCCTTTGGTTAGAGAAAACTCCATGCTAGGGTCAAAGGCTGCTACAATACATATTAAAATGCATATATTTATCCACAAGCCTAATTTCACATAGTCTATACCACCATCAAATGAAAACATGTAAACCAAGCACAACTGAAAATCCAGTAAACAATTCAATCAGAACAACTTTCTAAATAGTAAGTAGGCAGTATCCAGAACAAAGTTTGGTTCTAGGTCTCAGTGGTAGAGAAGATATACTGTTTGCCTGGCAAGAATACTTCTAAAATATTGTTTAATTAAGGGTGACTCCTAAAGTTCTAAAAGGTAGAGAAAATATTTTCAGACCTTTTTTCTCCTTTCTCTAATGCATTTGTCTTTGAAGTCAACTCTAATCCTCCTATTTCATGTGCTTTTTTTCATTTGTGAGACTAACATTATCTAGGCCTAGATGTGATCAAAATTAATTCTCAGGTTGTTTTAGCCCTGGCATCCTTACCGTAAAGACTTTGCTGGTTGAAATATCTCCAAGCCCTTTTTTGCACATAACACACAAGGACATTTTCCATTAACATTAATGAGACTTATGAGCCCATCTTGATGGGATAATAAAACTAAAAGGTGAGTTTTTATTGGCAATATACCATCCTTCATCCAAGTGTTCAACTTCTGGTAAATAGGTAGAAATCCACCCTTGTATAAAATGCAAGAGTGACTTGTGCCTTTGAAGTTGCAAAGACTTTAAGGATACATCACAGTCTTAAAAATATGAAATGTACTTTGATACTGAAATAGAATTCTAAGTAGCAATCTCCAAAATATCTCCATACATTCTGAGGAAAGTACAAGAATTATTTCAGGCTTTACTAAGAAGTTTCAATTCTCCAAAAAATGCTAATCCATATCTTCCACATCTAATCTTTTTAGACATCAATCCTTCAATGCTAGAGAATATAAAGTACTGTATTTTACAAAGTTGCATGTTTTATTTCATGAATTAAATATTAAATGTTATTTTGGTTGCCAGTCTATTTTTTTTGCAAGTTTTACTTTGTGAGAACAGATCTCCCATAACAAAAATTCCTAAACCACTAAAGTCAAATTTTAAATAACTACCAATTACATCCTCAGAGTTTTAAATGAAAATTTTCACTACTTGGATCCCTAAGTATTTTTTACCCTTAATACTTAAAACAAACCTTTCAAAGTATACATGTTATTTTCACTAAATTCAGTAACACATTTTTCTATTTCTTCCTAATCCTCCAAAATATCATATATAAATTTTCTTTTACTAAACTTATTTTTAAAGTTTCTGCTTAAAGTTTAAAAAAAAACAAACTCATGGTTGCTCTAACCAATAATCAATGAAAATTTTAAGACAAAACATGTAAGTAACATTTTACAGATCACATCCTCACTGTGCAATTCAAGTGCAAGTTTACCGCTTTAGATGATCATACTGTGAGAAAATAGATAAAAACATGTTGAATAAATACTAATTAAAAAGCTATTAAGAGAAAGTAAAAATCTCCCATAGCCCTTCAAAGTTAATTCTCACCATATTTTACTTTATCATATTCAGTGACCTGTCGAATATTATCTATATATACCTGCTAAATTTATTAAATTTCAAACAACACATTGTCTCTGTGACAGATCCAAATAAACAGCAAACTTTACCAATGAGAAAAGGAAAAGGCAATGCCTGAGCTATAGTTAAGGATTATTTTCTGGAGAAAGACGTATAAAAGAATCTCCCTACAGATATCCTCTGATTTCATGAAAGTTGAGTTTTGTCTGTTTCTTGTCTTTTTTTTTTTTTTCATGGTGATACATAGTTGGTTTACAGAGACCAAGCAGGGGAAAAGCATGGAGGTGTGGATTCCCTGCGCCAAAACAGGGAGAGATCCGTGTTGCATTAACACAATGTTCAGGACCCAACCAACGTAGCCAAGTTACTCTCGACTTCATTTATGGTTAGTTTTCAAGCAGACTCAATACTATCTAACACAGAAAGAACTAGAACTTCCCAACATTTTTAAGCTTAGACACACACACACACACACACACACAATCTCACAAGGTAGGACCGATACGCCAGCCACAAAAATCTCTGGTTATAAATCCCCAAGCTTGGCTATTTGTTCCTCTAAGGAGGTCACTGCGAGATCTGCCCCAATGGTTCCCGTGCTTCCTTCCACGTGGATGGCGGCGGCAGCCTCTCTATGGTGGGAGTCAGGGAGCGAGGACGAAGGCGCCCAGGCTGTGCTCAGTGGGGTGGTCACGAAAACTGGGGAAAGTCACGCCACTGGTCTGTGCTTGCCATGGGGGAAGGGGCCTCGGCCGCGCAGGGACACCCTGTCCCAAGATGATGACGCATCTTTCTCTGTAGACTTAGAAAAAAAAATGGCTTATTACTGAACTAAATGTTTTTATTGATCACCCTGAAGTCACAGCCCACTGACCCTGCAAACCATAAATGGCTTTAACGCACAACAGTCGTTTCCAGGCAGCAGGAGGAGATGCTGGATTAGTCCACGACGCCGCGCCCAAGCATTCCCCGCCCCCGGGTTCGGGAGCAGCAGAGGGCGGCGGGTGGGTCGCCCAGGGCCGCCTCTGGGGCCAGGAGCCGCGCGCACCCTCGAGCGCTGTGGCGGTGCCGGCAGCCAGGCGCTGCCCGGCGTGGGGACGCGAGCGGCCGGGCGCTGCCGCACAGCCCCGCCTCGCGTCTGTGGCCGCCAGGCTGCCGGGTCGCGGGGCCCGAGGAGACGGACGACTGTTTCGTAGCGTTCTCCATTAAACAATAAAGCGAGCAGTAAAGCCTCAGGTGCTGTGTTTGTTGTGCCGTCTGCGCGGTGCGGCGGCTCCGGGCCCCGGCGAGCCGAGTGCACTGGGCCGGGAAGCGCCTCTTCGGCTGATCCCAGGGCCAGATAAGGAGCCGCCGAGCCACCAGCTCTGTCTAGACTCGCGACCTCACAAGTCAAGCGCCTTGTTTGGATTAGCCCTCCAGATCTGCCAACCTGATCAACTCCTGAAAGAGAAGGGCCCAGAAACACCCTTTTTTCCTTCCCCCTGGACCCCGACGATTGTCCCTTCTTAAAGGGATCAAGGGCTGATTTGCCCGCGGGGGTGGCGGGGCTGCTGGGACCACTGTCCGGATCCTGCTTTCTGGGCGCCCACCCCCGCCGCGGAGCGCACGCCTGACGGACTGGGCGAGAACCACCAGCAGGGCGACCCGCACAAGGAAGTCGCCAACTTCGGCAAAGCCACAAATAGCATCACTCCAACACGAACACGAACTTTTGATCCCTGGAGTGGAAAGAGGATCCCAGGGAGGAAAGGGCAGCTGTGGCGATGAGTGGACGCTTCCCTAGCCTTCGTCAAGGGCGGGCCGACCTGCCTGCTGTCTCCACCTGGCGAAGAGCAATCTCGCCCCACAGCTTTCTCCAAAATCTGGGTGCTCTCTTGGGGGCAGGGGGTTAAAATATATTATTTTCTTTTTAGAACCTTTCGCTTACCAGTACGGAGAGCTTTTGCACAGAGATATTTACGCGAAAAGATGTGCAAAATAATTTTTTAAAATTCAAGGAGACTTAAGTGCAGTTCCAGGAAGAGACCGGCCTCCTCAAGGCTCAGAAACTGGCTTCCCGGAGCCAACAACTTAAGCGCCATAAAAATTAAAGGATGTGATAGTAGCAATGCTCACAGCAACCACTCGGCAGCCTGCCTTGCCTCCCCTCCCCCTCCGCTGCTCCCTGTGAACCAACTTCTCTGTCTACACTTCAGAAGTCTCCGGGAGGTGTGGAGAGATCCTCCATCACGGCTTGGGACATTGTAAGCTGTGAAGTTTATGTTTGTGGCGCCTGGGCTCAAACAGCCATTCAGTGGCTTGCTCGGTTATCAAGAAAACAACAATCAGAAAAGATCAGTAAACAGAATCGGCTGCCAGAGCCTAGAATTAACTACTTGCATTTCAGTTTAAAAAAATACCAGCTCACACTGTACAAGTTACTTGTTTTTATTTCAAATAGTTAACGAGAATTCAAGGTTTGGGGTGATTTTTTAAAGTGTCACTTTTTAAATAAAAGCACAGTAGTCACCCCTTCCCTTTCTTCCACCATCCTCAAAGAAAACTTAACTTGCCTTGTTGTGATGTAATCTTTAATTGTTGATTAGCAGAGAGGAGGTAAGTAGTCTTTAATCAATAGAATTCACGCCTAATTTGGATTATAAATCTCGTTTACCAAAACTGACTAAAGCGAACTTTATAAATAAGAAAAAAAAGTACTCTCTGCTTAGATAGTTTACTTCTACAAGAGATGAGATTAAAAAACCTAAAGTGGCTGGGTAGCATCCAAACTGCTTTTGGGGGGGTTAGAGCTGAGATTTTTAAATACTTTTACTATTTTTTTCTTTTTAAGAAAAAGGAAAAACCTAAGTAAAACCACATGGGATTTACAACAGTTATATTTCAGTGAGATCGATCCATCTTGTGGCTTAAAAATTCAAGGTGCTAGGGAAATACAAGGTAAGGCTAAGTTAACTTAAAAGCACATTGTCTTTTTGGCTGCTAGTCAAAAGGATCAGACAGACCAGAAAAGAGGTCAACAAGAGGAGTTTAAGGAGATGATCAGGATGAATAGCAGCAGAGTATCACAAAGTCATCTGTTTAATCTTGAACTCCAAAAAAGTTGTCAATGGGCAAGCGAGTCCACCCACCGGAGCAGAATCACAGAAACTACAACTGTAACTTCCACCGAGAGAAGAAAAGATCTACAAATATTATTCCAATTTAAAAGGAACTTTTTAAATGGAAGATAAACCAGGTCCACTTGACGAAAGGGGAAGAGGGACAAGGGACAGAAATAGAAGATATTATTGCTCTTAAACTGTGGGGGTGGAGGAGGGAGTCCCGTCTTGAAGACTACAGATATTGATGTAGATTCCCTGATTTAAAGGGGAGTGCCCCGAACGTTTTTTGGTTCCATTAAATTTTAGCTTGCAGAAGCTAGAGGAAATGAGTCATAATGTCCAGGAGGAAGAATTCAGAGTAATAAGGGAGGGAGGATCAAAGATAATAACAAACAGGAGGAATTTCATTAGAACAGAGCTCAAACCTCGGTCTCCAGAGGTGTGCGGAGAGTAAGTGTAAGAGGTGATTTGCAAACAAGAAGACATTCAGCTACACATTTTAGAGCACATGCTGAGGAGTCTAGAAGGGGAAGACACGCCTTTCATATGAATAATACAAGAACTAGAATGTTATCGACCCATCAATCCATTCTCAGCCATCAGGCAATAAATATCTTGAATCTAGCAAGTGAAACCAAGTCATTCATCACCTCTCCCTAAATTACTTTGCTTAAATTCAAGCTGTGGGCTTCAGAATAGACTGACATCTATATATGTAAAACATCACCCCCACCTGCCACCTCCCCAGACACACACATACTTAGAATCTTAGAAATCAATGCCAGGAGCCTCCTTGCAGTGCCTCTATTGCATTCCAAACCCTAAATAAAGTTGTTGTTGATTATGTTTTTCCCATCTCCAAGTCCTAAAGTTCTTAAGAGTCCACCAGAATCCATGGTTGGGAAAGGGGCTCCCAAGGTTTTCATAAAGGGCTTGGGCTTTTCCAAGCCAGCGAGGTCAACATTCAGCTTGGACCTACCATTGTTGCATATGCTTATTAGATAGCCACTCAAGCTCTGATAGTGAAAAATATAGGGAAATTGAAAAGGCTGACCAAGAGAAATAGCGAAGGGGACATGAAAAGGGTCAAGTCCGGTGATAAGAGATGATAGGAGGGAGATGGGAAAGAACGGAGGTGGCAGGAAGCCTTTCTCGGGGAGGAGAAGATTTGTGTGAGATAAGACATAACTCTTGTTTTTCTCAACAGACAACTACAAGCCATTATTACCGCCGGCCAAATTATTAGCCCCCTGTCAAGAATGAGACAGAACAGTCAAAGTAATCAACGGGCATGTCTAATGCACTGTAACATTGTCAATGCAAAGTTTGTTTTCTCTCTGCCCCCACGTTAGAGCCTGTAATTAACCCGTTATGCAGAACGATGCCAAACAAAAGCTTAATTGAGGCTCGCTTTCTCCCACTGGCTGCAGGTTTGGAGAGGGTGACCGAGACTGGGAGCCTGGGGTGTCTCCAGCCCCGCCCGAGCCATGCACCCAGCCCTGGCCGGAGAGGGTAATTCGCCACACCACACACGATTAGAGTGCGTTAGTTTTCGTATTTATTAAGACTCATCAGATATTGAGAACGCCATTACACTCAAGCATACAGAGAAATCCAGTTTCCAAAGAGTCAAAGCATCATCCTGGGCGGAGTGGGGGGTCGGAGGAAAGGAAGGAGAAGGAAACAGAGCCGAGCCCCGCAAACCCAGAACCCTAATTTCGGGAAGTGCCATTTTTCTGCATCCCTGGGTTCTAGCTCTTGCACTTGAACCACGGTTAAATGGTCGGGCCACGCCGCCCGCGGAGTGGCTTCGATCTCCGAAGGGGGTTTGCCAAGTAAATGACCCTGCCCCTAGCCCACGAAAGGCCGTTCCCCGACAGAACAAAGGTCTGGTTTCTCGCCCTAGCCAGTCACCCTTTCCAGGGTTTTTGGAATTCGAGTTAGGAGAGAAGGGGTGATGGGGAGGAAATGCATACGCTAACTGATCTGGGAACCGCTGAGAAAACTCTCTCCTCTCTAGGTCTGTTCATCCTGCTAAAATAAAGTGGCATTTCCCTGTGGGCTGACAGCCGCCGCTGATAAATAATGGTCGTGCCACACTGGCTAGGCAGAAAGTCTCTCTTTTAGCAAGAGCTTATATTTGAAATATGGGTCATTTCAACGATCCTAAGCAGGAGACTTTGGTATAAAGCACTTACTCTGAGAAAACAGCGACTCCAAACCAAAAGCCCTTTAAAGTTGGACTCTCTTCCTATTGGGGGTGTGGGGGGGTGGGGGAGTGGAGGGGTAGGGTCGGAGGAGGAGAGAGACAGAGGAAGCAAAGGGAGGGAGCAGGACAGAGGTCGGCATCTCGTTTTCCCAGAGCCAAATAGAGCATCACAGCTAGAGCTAAGGGCTTCCAACCAACTTTGATCCAACTATCAAAATCCAAACTTGCAAAGTCCACTTTCATCACTTGCAGTACAATATCATGCCTACTGTATGCCAGCTTACCCCAATTCACATGCAACTCTTAATTTCAGACATTTAAGCGGCTTACTTGTAAACATATAAAAGAGGGACCCTGGATCATTGTGTTTTATTTATTTATCTATGCCAAACGTTTATTAGTGAAATAGTCCTGAAGATATAATTCTACATATGGCGCTTTGATTTCACATAATATTTAAGAAAAAAGACAAAACACATAGAATTAGACATAAAATTCAAAGACCACGGTACAACCTTTATCTCTTTTTTTTTACTTCAGCAAACAAAAAAAATGTCAAATGACATGAAAAGTGGCAAGTCTTCTGACAATAAATAATAAATTACTTTATAATTTTTGCAATGCAAGAGCAAACAAAAAAAAAGTTTCCTTTTTTTCCTCTTTATTTCCAGAGAGAGAAAAAAACAGTCATTTTAACCAATAACTATACACATCTTTGGGGGAAAAGTTCTTGGACAGACACAAGTCAAACACAATCCCGAGACGCTTGTGGCAAAATAGAGGTAACCTTGTTGCAATGCTTTATAAGTTGGTTTTTAAATCTGAATTCAAAAACCTTTAAAGTCGATTCAGACTTCTTGATAGAGGATGGATCTCAAAAAAGGGGGAAAAAAGGAAAAAAAGAAAAATGGGAGGGCACAAAAATAAAAGAGAAACCAGCTACCAGACACGCTAAGAGACCCAGGATTTCAATTAACCCCTTGTTAAAGTCAACTAAAAACATCGCAAACCAACGCAGCTCCACCTTCCTGAAAGGACTCTTTCAGCCAAGAGGCCAGTCTCTCTTCCTGCTCTTTTTTGCTGGAGCTCCTGTTTGGCAAGGCAATGACCAATATAGAAACAGCACCATTCAGATTAGGATGGACTAGAAATTTTTCTATTTCTGCTTTTCTCCAGATGTGCAGTGAAATGAAAATGCCTTTTCTTTTTGAGATCCTTGAATTATAAATCCTCTACGTTTTAAAAACGTCTTTAATTTTTATTTTTCAGTACTCCTAAGGTCATTGAATAGCATATGTTGGGTTTGGGTTTTGTTTGTTGTTTTAATTCTAGTAAAATCCCATGATTGTCTTCACAGTGTTGCTACCATATCACCTTGTCATTAAAACAGACTTCGTGCATTTCATGGAGCATTCATTTCTTGATTCAGTTTTCATTGACTGGGTTGTTAAATACTTGTATTTTGGAGTTCAACAGTATAATTTCCCACTTTCTCCAACAGGGAAAAAAATACATCTGAATGAATGTTCCTCATGCCTCAATAGGACTGGCCACCATGCTGTTAGGTGTATCTGGGAGTTGAGAGGACATTGATGCTACTTCACTGCCAGTGGAATTAGAGCCTGGTCCTCCTTCTGAAAAATTGACCTGCATAGAAGGATGAGAAATGAATAAAGGAGGCAGTAATCGTATTCATAACATATTATAAACTCATATGTGCATGCATGTGCAAATGTTTGTGTGGATACATAGGTAGATTAAGATATCTGCATACATAACTGCATCCAAATAGAACTATCAAAAGCCTAAGAGGAGAATAACTTTAGAGAAAAAAAAAATCCTCTCTCTTTCCTATCTTCCAAAAGATCTCTGTTTTAACTCAAACTGAATTCCCAACATTATGTTGCATTAAATTATTTAAGAACAAATGTGTTTCCCACTATAAAATGGCATCACAAATCCACCATGCATGCTCAAAATAAAACTATCCTGCTGGCTACATGTTGCCCTGGGAGCAGGCGAGTTCTCTGGGTCTCTAGGCATCCAGGCCTCTTCTTGAGTTGGAAAATTCATAACGCATGGTCAGATTCTGTGACGGAGGCGTCCCAGAACAAGGATTAGCTCCTCAGGGGGACCAGTGTGTGCATTCCTCCTGGTTGTTCATCTGCCTCCAGGTTGGTCTCTCTTTCTCTCTCTCCCTCCCTCTCCCTCCCTCGCTTCCTCTATCTGTCTCTTCCAATCCTCCCCCTTTTTAGCCTAAAAAACATTGCATAGCCATTGTAGACCTCCTCCAAGTGTTCCCTCCCCCAACCCTCTGCCTCATCTTCCCCTCCACTGCTCCCCTCAGACACTAAAGTTTCAAAAGAATCAAACCCTTCCCCTGCTTTCTTCTATATCCAGATTTCACTCAAAAATTCATCATATGAATGACTTTAAGTTTGTTTTCCTATTTCCAGACTTTACCTTTTTTCCTACTCTATTAAATTTTCAAATTATGAGGTCTAGAGACTTCACGAATTTGCCTAACCTCTAGACTGGCCCACTTAGAGATACAAGCCTGGGGCCAAGCACTTTTAACCACTTGCCTATGGCTAATTACTTAATTCTTGACAGGAGAAAGCAAATGCCCTCCACTTAAATGTTAGGGTACAGCTGAAGTTTTATTTCCAATGGAAGGAACACCTTTTTAGGACAGACCTTCATATTTTATTGAGCAGGATTCTATAGTGCTGATTTCATTCTTTAAGAAAACACCATATGTATACGTATACCATATTACAAAGGAATTCAAGAGTTCTTCAAAGATTTCAGGGAAAACGGAACTAAAGGAATTTATTTTTGTGCAAAACAATCTGAACTCCATGCATTTTTTCATAATATGAATTTTCCATGAAAATATAGAAGGCTTCCTATATATTTAAGATTTTTATATTGCTCTTTCATGAATTAATTTCTCTCTGCATGTGTAAAACATATTAATGCTAAAACTGATTTTCACACATTAGCTAAACACTACCCCTGAATGGTAGAGCTCATGTTCTTTTTGCAATGCATGCTACACAGCATGCCACTATATAACATTTGAACTCACACACCTAAAAATGTGAAAGAAATTCCGCATTTTAGATTAAGATAATTCTCTCATCTCTTCATTGATATATTGAAAAACTGCACCCAAGCAGGTACCTGCTGCTGATTGGTAACGACATTGATTATGGATGATAATCATCCTGATTTGGGTTCTTAACTCTTCCATTCTTTAGATGCTAAGAAGGGCGTGAATTTAACAATTGCTGACCAAAATGTCAAGGTGATCACTGAAGTCCCTGCCAACTCTAAGAGGCACGATTCTGCAACTTATAGACTTTTCCACAAGTGCTATCTAGCTACACGCCTTGAAATTAATCGCTCAAAACAGGCCCTGACTGACAAGAAAATTCAACCTATGGTCAAAGGATGCAAAAGTTTCTCAAAAAAGAAGTCCCCTCTCTTCAGCACCATGAGACCTCCGTCTCTCCTCAGGCCTCAGCTGGGGACGCCCCTCTGCCCTGAGCCTTTCAGGGTGTGACAGCAAACCTGAAACCCCTTCTGCTGGGAATTCGGCCTCCTGGGCCTGGGAGCTGACACTTACCAGTTGCTGAAAAGCAGGCTGATCTATGTCACTCTGCAAGGCGAAGTCGCTCAGTACTTTCCAAGGCGGCTGGTAACTTTGCACCTCCACTGGGTTAGCCTGTAAGCCACCGTCGTGTCTCTCTGGACTGGCAGCCACCATGGGAGTTCCTGTCATGCCCTGGATATTCTGTGAATAGCCACCCCCCCATCCCAACATGTTAATGAGCAAACTCCCTCCCTCCATTGTCCCCACAGGCTAAGCAAATACATCCCGGAATTATCTTATCTCTATAGTGGCTTTTATTGACTCAGTTAATCTGCTGCACCTATGGATATTAGCTGGAGTTCAGCTTTGTTTTATTGCGTTTTGGTTTTGGGTTTTGCTTGGCTCTATGGGATGGACTGTAAGACCTGCTTGGACCTTATTCAACCAAATTCTCCGACAACTTTCTTCTTTCCTCCTACCTTCACAGCCATGCCAGTTCCTCCCATCCTCCCTCACCGGCCAGAGCCTCAGGAAGGAGAAAGCTGGGGCAGGCTGGGCCTCTGTTCAGGCCCTAGGCACCACGGTGGTTCTCCTGGGCAATCTCAGTGAGTTGCACATTTTTCTCAAGCCCTCCTACTTGCAGAGCCAGCCCCACCCCCACGCATTTGGGTCTGGCTGCTATTGTGCTATTATGCACTAACCAACTTAGAAAGTGCCCTGGCTCAGTCTTCGCCGGCCTGCCAAGTTTAATGACAGCAAGTTTTATGGCATTTAAAAATAGGGTTGAAGCAGTAAAAAGCAAAACGAAAAAAAAAAGAAAAGAAACTCTAGCTTAATCAGGAGGTTTGCAGGGTGGGCGCTGCCCTGGGCCTGTGATAATATGGGATAATAAGGAGGGGGCTGGTGTCTCCGTAGAGGCCTGGGCTTGACCCGGATCCCTGTGTGTGCGGGTCAGTTAGGGGACCTCGCCGGACTGAGAGCGTTCCAGCAGGCCTTACCAGAGTTGGGGTGCGCGCAAGGGAGTTCCTGTATGAAAACCCTGATGTGTACAGGAACTCAAGGTAGTTAGTCCCTTCCTTCCTCTTCGGTTTAGTAGGACTGACAGCCTTAAAAGTGGCAACACCCGTGCCACTCTTTCTTGCCGCCTGCTCTGGGAGGGGGCAACAGCGTCCTTCGGATTCAGGGGTGTCGGTGGGGCTCAAGGTCACGAGCCTGCCCACGCGGCTGGGGGTGGGGGCGGCCACTCCCACCTAGCAACGGGAGCTTCCCTAACCTGCCTGGCTCTCCTCCCGGTCGCCCGGGTGGCCTCTCCCCAGGGGCCTGGGGGGAAGGGCGCCCCGTCCGGGCTCCTGCTGGAGAGCAAGGTCGAACTGCACCGCGCGGCCGGGCTGGGTATCCAGGACACACCTCCGCCAGCCCGCCCGCCGCCTCTCTTTGCCTCTGGTGCTTCCCAGTGGGCCCCAGGCCACTCACAGTTTTGTCATTGGGCTGCTGCTGCTGGAGTTGCTTCATCATGATGCTCCGCTTCTTGTCCTTGCACCGCTTGTTTTGAAACCAGACCCGGATCACGCGGGGGCTGAGGCCAGTCATCTCCACCAGTTGCTCCTTCATGAGCGCGTCGGGCCGAGGGTTGGCAGCGTAGCAGGTTCGCAAGGTGTGCAGCTGCTTCTCGTTGAGCACAGTCCGCACACGGGTGGTCTTCTCCGGCTGCTTGTGGACGTGGGGCCTCAGGGCTGGCTGTCGCGCGGAGATGGGCTCGGCTGCAGGGCAAGGGTCGCCGTGAGCGCGGGCCGGGCCGGTGGCTCGCCGCGCCGCTCCGGGACAATGGCTGGCGCTTTGCAGCCAACACACACAAAGCAGGGGGCGGTAGAGGTAGGGTGAGACGGGGCAAGAGGGAGAATAAAATCTCGCTCGAATCTGCAGAGGTCAATGCTGAGTAATCCGGGCCCTGAACGCAGCTCCCGCCCCGGATTGTGCCAACAGAGCCTCAGCCCAGGGAAGCGCGTTTTAGGGCCTGTCCTGCTGGCAACAGGGGCAGCACTTTTCAGTATTCTTTCCCCTCTATTCACATTTCTCATACCTAGATTAGGCCCAGGGAACTCTCCTTCCCCCACCAAGGACCCTCACCGCTAGATTTGGAGTGTCCTTTCCGGCCAAAGCCACAAAGAGTTGCCGGGAAGGGAAGGTAGGACAGCCTGGGATGGCCGGAGACTGGGCTCCAGTCGACCTGTCTACAACACGGGAAGGCTCAGGGCAATTCTGCAAGGCCGCCTTGAGCTTCCGTGCCAGAGAACAGTCTTGTCCAGGGGCCCAAGGAAGGAATTCATTATCTCAGCAGATGTCTCTGCCACCCTTGGAGGCTTTCTTTTCTTTAGTACCAAATCCACCAGGATGTTTCAGAGATGGACTGACCCCCACGTGAAGGAGAACGGAACCTCTGTGGAGCTGACAAAGGACTGTGGTGGGCAGCGCTGTCCCCCACCTCTGTTCCAACATTGTGGCCTTCTCCGCGGCACACCCCAGCTTTGCCCCAAAGCAGCTTAAGCACCAATACCCCAGGACAGAATTCTTAGAGCTGTCAGAAAGCAGAGGTGCGGGTGGGGGTGGTTAGAGCCTCTCCCCACCCCACCCCCCAGTGTTTAGTGAGCAGTGATACTTTAACACTGCACAGGGGCAGACCTGTTCAGGACCTGAGACAGGCTTGGAAACACTGTCTCTCTCTTTTTACCCTTAGCCTTGGCTCTGGCCACCGCACTCAGTATCCACTCTTCTTCCTGGGAAGCAGCCTTCTGATCCCTGAGGTACAAATCCTACACCTTCTACCTCTACCTCCCTCCTCTTCCACCTCCCCTCCCCACCACAGGGTCAGGCCAGCACCTATGGGGTCAATTTAAAGCTACAGGGACAGGCCCGAAGATGAAATTCTCACCAAATCACATAGCTTGAGTGGTTTAAAGAGGCAGGCTCCCTTTAAAAGGCAATTACTGCAGATTAGCTTGTTGACAGTTTTCAATTACAGCTCTGTGCAGTGGCTTGCAGTTACTGAGACTGTATCTTCAGGCTGGTTCTCTCACAAAGAATAAAAATGAATTTTAAAAATGTTTTGGAGTGTGGAGCAATGCGCAGGGCACAAGGATTTGGAAGGCCAAACAACTTAAAGCCACCGGAGTTTACTCCACTGGGTTAAAAGAGGAAGCTTGAGGGGCCCAGGACTCCACCCCTTTAATAAGGGCAGGGGCTGGGGGCTGAAGGCTGAAGCCCAATGACAGTAAAGCCACAGTTTGGAGGGGAAGGTGAACTGGCAGCACTGTTTGGGCTTGTGCACACACCTGTGAAAAAGTGATCTGCGAGTGCTCTGAACGTTACTGTAAACTGCACACAACACCTCATTTAACTGGGGGTGGGAGGGGAGCGCCGCCACCGCCAGCCTGGGGCTACCAGGCCCGCTGTGAGCGCCCGCGCACTGGCAGGGGCGGCGCTGGCGAAGAAGGGCGCCTGCCTCCCGGACTCCCTCCCGGCGAAGGAGTACCTGCCATTTGCAGCGGCCGCGCCGGGTGCAGAGGGCTGAGAGGGTCGCCGGCGCCTAGGCTAGCCCTTTCCACGACGTCGTGGTCCGCGCGACAGAAAAGGCCATCCTCCCGCAGCGCGAACTCGTCCCCGGGGATGAGCTGGCGGCTGCAGGCCACGCAGCGGAAACACTCGATGTGGTACACCTTGGAGCGGGCGCGCATCACGAAGTCGTTCTTGCTGAAGCCGATGCTGCACTTGGCGCATTTGATCCCGTACAACCTGTGCGAGGGCCGGGCCCGGGGAGAGGACGTGAGTCATGTGGGCACAGTCCTACCCCAGGACCGCCGGCGACCCCAGCCGCACACCCTAAGAAATCGGCATTACCCAACTGAAGCTGGCCGCGGGACAGAAATGAAAGCTCTCTCTCTCCCTCCTCCTCCTCTCCCTTTCTTTTACTCCCCTTTCGTTTCTAATGAACCTCAGCATCTCCGTCTGTACCTCTTAGGTCAGAACTCCCAGCCCACACTACGGAAAGTTTACTGATAGATTGGAAAGCTGGGCGACCGCTCTGGCGAACAGTCCGCGGGTTGCCCCTGCAGATTCCAGCGGGAAGGGGGTCCCACAGTTTCCCCTCCGTATCCCCTCCCCCTCAGTTTCTGCTGCGAGACTTGTCTCTGTCTCTGAGCGGGCAACACAAAGAGCTTGGGGAGTAGATCGTCGAAGTACTTGATTTGCAAACACACACAGGCACAAGCAGTAACAAAATGAAACCTCTGCAGATTTCTAGATCATCTCCTGGCAAGTACATTCCAATCCTGCTCCAACTAAAGATTTTCCTCCGGCAAGAATGTTACTGCTGATGGGGTTTCCTTTCCTTTCTTCCTTTCCTTATTATTTTTAAAAAACCTACTGGATCTTTTTCAAGTTGCTGAAGCATCTACCTTGTTTTCAGTATGCTTGAGAGCCAGGACCAGCCTGAAAAAAAATGAAAAGCCCCCAACTTCTCAGCTTTTCCTAACTGCTGGTCTCTGCTTACCAAGGAACAATCCTTATAGTTCCTCCCGGGCCCCTCCCTTTCTATCTGTAATAACAGAAGCTGGCCCACTCCTACAAAGAGAATGGAAGAAAAAGTGTGTGGGGGGGGGGGGTGCGGATTCTGCTACCCCAAAGGGAAATGAAAATCTAAAAGGTCATTCTGCTCTGCTTTTACAACTATAGGGTTTCAAAGGGCACACACATATACACACAGTTGAGAAAGAGTGGGGAAATGGTAAAAGCGATTGGGTTCTACAAATGTGTGTTATGCAGACTGAGGCACATGCAGGTTTGTGTGCAATGGAGCAAAACGCTATTTCCATAGGAGTAAAGATACTCCTGGAGGTGCCAAGTGATCCTCCTCCCAGAATCTTGAGTTCACATAGCAATCCAGTAAACAATGAAAACAGCTCATTTGTCAGAGTTTAGAAGGTAGACTCAAAAGTTTTTCCTCCCTCCGCCTACTGCATGTGAGATCTTCCATTTCATAGGATGAAGACTTGACTTTGCCTGTGACCAAACAATTTAGACAATCCCTCCCCCTTCCTGTACCCCGCTTCCCTACTTCCTCCCACTCTTCCCCAAAGTAACCCCCACAACATTGTTCAATTTTACCTATCAAGATTATACTCTCCATTTCATGAGAAGAGAAGGAGGAGGAAGAAGGAGAAAAGATGGAGACAAAGTGAGCAGGAGAACATTGTGACTGCTTGTTTATTAGCTAAATTTCATCAGGAGTTCTCAAACTGCAGAAACCCTAGGACTTACAAAAACTGATTACTTGTTAACAGCCACTGGAGAGTTTCTTAATATAATATTTTGCTATTATTCAACATAGTAGTGAAGACAATTCTCGCCCAATTGTTATTAAAACTAATAACATTTTCTTTAGAAATTCTGTTTTCCTAAGACAGAAAATAAAGTTCTTGCTGTGTGTGTGTGTGTCTGTGTCAGAGAAAACTTGAAATTAGTCAAGCATGAAACAAAGTCTGACTGGGAGTAAACTGAAAAAAAAACCAAACACAAACTCAAAAAGTTCCTACGTGTTTGAGTCTTGTTAATACAGGCAATTGACTCATTTTATCAGTTACTAGATTTTAATGTGGGAAAGGAAGCTGTTCAATTATCTAAATATACCAATTGTTCGTAGACAGATGATGGGCAATTTGATCTGCTCTGTCTAATTCATCAGTTCAGATAAGATAAGAAAGAAAAGACAGGCAGATGTCACCAAAGGGTTAATATTTAAAAAGATTAAATTTCCGGTCTTTTTGCAAGGAATATTTCAGTTGGTTTTGAAATCTTCCAGGAAGGAGCTTTTACACTAAAAGTAAAATGGCCAACACTTCTGTGCACTTTTTCAATAGTGAATCTCTAAACATGCTTAGGTCAAACTTTTATTTAGCTTATTTCACTGACACTTCCAAAGAATATGTAAGTTACTAATAAAGTGCTGAACTAAAACATATAAATAATAAGACCATATACTGCACAATACAAACTGACCTTTTGAAGTTCAGAAACCTATGCTTATGCATCTTTAATTTTTTTTCTTGTCTGCTTTGGAAGGGGGAGCCTGAGATAGGAAAATAATTTGATCATCACAAATTCCAACAGAATTAAGCAAGCCTTAATACTACAAACTTTATGAAAACCACTGGGCAGGGTTTTTGTTTTCGTCTAACAAGTGAAATGAACAGCATAGTTTAATTTTTATAACACACTTTCAGGGTAACTTCTGCATGCTGGTCCCCGCTAAAGGAAACTTCACAAAAAGACAAAGCCACACCAAATTAAAAAAAAAAAATAAAGTGCAAAGAGAGACAAGGAAATCTCACAAAATTAAGGAAGAAGTAGAAATGGCGTACCTGATATAATCTCTTTTACAGTAGGTTTTCCCATCCCTAACAAAGCACGTACAGCTCTCGTCCAAATACTGATTACACTCCGCACATTTCAAACATGCCGCATGCCATTCCAAATCCGGAGAAACCCTCAGAATATACTGATCGTGAATTTGATTGCCGCAACCAACACATAGGGAAATCAGACGTTTTTCTGAAATGAAAATAAATACATGATTGACTAACCGTTTACTTCCTACAGAGATAAACACACTTTTAGTGTCGTTCTCTTAGAGGGTGTACTCTGGGAGGGTTTTTTTTTTCTTTTTTCTTTTTTTTAAGAGTATTGCATTTTGGAATGGTAATTGAAGTGTGCCATCAAAACCTTGACTCATTTTAAAAAGGAGGTGGAATATATGTAAAATGCAGATTTGAATAGTCTACATTTGTAAGCCTAGCACGCAATCAAAGCCGCTCATTTTGTATTTCTCCCCCCCCCCCTTTGCCATAATCATTGGGAAAGATTATGGATAAGTCAAGTCAAAGAAAAGGTTTTGACTAGAAGCGTTAAGTGAACGCAGGGATGTCTCTATTTTCCATGAAGCACGCTCTTCAATAGCACACAGGACTGGATATTGTTAGCAAGAGCAGACATCAATACAGTTGTCACTCGTTCTCTTTTGCAAGTCTAATGCTAATTCCTATCTCCGGGTATTGTATGTGCAGGCAGAGCTTTGCAACAAAATAACCTTCTCGGAGAGCTCCGGATTCCCGAGGAGGAAATCACCGCTTAGCATCTGAAGGCTAGGGTTTTGTTGAGGGCGCACAGAATCCAAACACAAGGTACGATCCGTTTCCCGAAGATCAGAACCGACAGCAAGCATGCAGCCGTGGCGGCAACCAGAAAGAGCCACCTTTTCTCTCTCTCCAGGCAACGACTCCAACTCCGAAGAACCCTAGGAACCCATGCCTGAGAGAGACCCCCGCACAAGACCAGCACACCGAGCCCCGCAAGGTAAAATAGCCTCTTACTTTTTGGTGGATCTCCCATGTCTCCCATATCTGTGAGAGGGAGTAATGTCCACAGTGAAATGGTGGTTGTACAGTTGGTGACCAGCCCACAGAGAGGATGCTGGAGCTGTGGCTAAGTGGGAAACAGTGGCCCCGGGGGTTGCCAAGGCTCAGAGAGCCGCTGCCCGGCTGCGCCGCGCCCTCGCGGATCGGGGAGTCCAATTAAAGCCGGCGGAGTTGGCGGAGCGGAGGCGCTGCGACGGCGGCGGACTCGGCTCGGCTCGGGCACCTCTCTTCCTTATCTCTTACTCAAACTTCTCTGCTCCAACTCAGCTCCATCGCCATTGGTCTGACGCAGCGCGCGGGGACGTCAGGCGAGCGCCGCGCCCATTGGCTGCGGGGCGCGCGGCGCAGCTGTTCTGATTATCATATTTCAGCCTCGCCGCTGCCGTGCGCCACTGACCGCTCGGCGAGCCCGCAGGAGAGGATTAGGGCTCCCGAGGCAACTTGCTCCGGGCTCAGGCCGTTCTCCCCTGATGCTCGGGCTGCCGGACTCTTCTGGCTTTTGGCCTCCTTCTCTTCTCCTCCTCCTCCTCCTGCCCCCTCCCTCGCGCCTCCCCGGCCGCGTCGCCTGCGCCCTCGCCTCCTGTCCCGCTGCTCCTCCGCCCTGAGCTCCTGGGGTCGCCGCAGTCCGGCTGGCCGCGTTGCGCGCGTGGCTCCCTTTTCTGCCGCCAGTGGCGAGTGACTGGTGGGTAGGTCTTCCTATTGACCAGGTCCCTCCCGGGCTGTAGGGAAAGGGGGACCTTGCAGCAGGCTACCTAGCTCGGTTTGATCCCACTCTGTGACGCGCAGTCCCGGGCCTGGCCCGGCTTGGCTGCCGGGGAGGGTGAGTGCCTTTCCGAGTTGGCTGTGCACGGCGCGCTCGGGGAAGAAGAACTGGGAATGGGATGATTAGCCCAGAGGACTTGTTCGCTGACTGCTCCTCCATTACCCCGTTACCCACGACCTCAGATCTCCAAAAACGTGGGGTGGGAGGAAAGGGGGCGCTTCCTGGCGTAGCGGACAATCAGGTCGGAAACGCACAGGTAAAATGAAGTTGACTCAGCGGACTTGCCTCTCTCTCCTTCCGACCCGTGAGGTCTTGCTTTTCAGTTTAACACTAGCATTAAAGCGTGTTAACCCGAAGCCAGAGTGAAATGCGCTTTCAGTAGCCTCAAGTTTGGGAAGCGACATATCCTGGCCAGTTCCTCTCTCCGCTGATGATTTGCCTTTTGTTTCTAAGAAAACTTGTGCACTCAGCTAGTGGTGTTTTGATCTTTTTAAGGACAAGTCCCCATGTCTCTAGGAAATTTAAAAGCTGCGTTAGTCCAAGGGCATGAGGAGTGAAGGGTCTGTTACGGAAGAACGGTGAAATTCCGTTTCACTTCCTCGGGCATGGATCTCTTGAGAGTTCTCTCGGGGAGGGGGTGGTCTACCTGCAGAGAGAAGAATGTTGGCTGCAGGTCGCCGGTAACCTTTTTCAATCATTTCTTACTTGTCCCTATCATCTCTTTAGCAAAGACAAAGTCACAGGAAAGCCACCAAGAATCCCTACACTTCCCCCACAAAGCTTCTAAATAGCTAGTCCTTATCTAATGGGACTGCCAGTTTTATCTAAAAAGGCCTACAAACACAAGCCCTAGAAGGCTTAATTTTGGTGTCTCCTTGCCGTGAGAAGACCTGGTGTGTTAGGAAACTCCTTTCTTTGTGTCTCTCACCAGATCGAAACCTTGATAAGAGCAGAGAGCTCTCAGCCGGCCTCCGTGGCTCAGTTTGAGCTGATAGACCTCTCCAGAGCCCACAGAGAAGTTAAGATGCGTGAGTTTCCTTCTGACCTGGCGGGAGCTTTACCAAGAACACGTGTTTTGTTTTCTTGCTTTGTTTCCTTTCAAGGAATGTTTCAAATAGGATCTTTTCTTTTCCACTTTCATTATGTGCTGTTTCAGAGTGTGTGTGTGAAATCGAAAGTGGGATAGACGCAGGTTGCTAAGTTTACTGGTTTTGTTTTGTTGTGCTTTATGTTTCTAGTCTCTGGTGTGATATGTGCATGGAACCTTTTGTCAAACTTCTTTTTCCAGAGCTGATGCTGATAATAGAAACAAGAAGCAGGTCTTCCCAGTGCAAAGGCATATTTCCCAGATAGATAACCAAGTTGACTCTAGTTTAAAAAAAAATACCACTGTAAGGCCAGAAAGTAAATAAAGGATTTGAACCAATTGTATGCCATCATGCCACCTTTATAGCACTGAATTAAACACCAGAAGCTGTGAGGAGCCTGATAACTTATATTTGAGACACACAAAGCACCATCACTATCCATCCTCCTTCAAACCGGCCACACACACACACCTACACACACCCAACAGGCACACCCATGTACACAGTGTGCTATTTGTGACTCCCTAAACCAATATGTTCTTACAAAGAAGTATTGCTGATGATAGCAATTCTAAGTAGAGAATCTGGTAAGTGGGTTAAGGGAGAACCTTTTTAAAGTATTTTCACCATAGTGATAAAGACAGCATGTTTTCTTTTTTCAGCACACCATGCTAGTGTAAACAATTATTTTCTTAATAAATGTGCAAACCGAAAGCAGACATCCATGCAGAAGATATTCCTGTCAAAGGGAGACATTTGAAGGAATCCAGTATCTGTGAGCCATGATGGACATTCTCTGGAGTTCTGGGTGGCTATCAATAATACATTTTGCATTAAAATCAAAGGATAGCAGGCATTATTGTTTTGCCTTACCTTCAAGTTCCAGTGTGATTACAATTACTGCTGTTGCCTTAGTGGATTTCTGTATGTGGCTTCCATTCATCAAATATATCTATAAAATTTTAAATGTTTTTATAGAATACATAAAACTGTGATTACATAAAACCGTGATTAGCAATATTTTCCCAAGTACTCGATCACAGGAGCGACCTCTTGTGTTCAAAGCGGATATTTGACCCTGTGCTGTCAAAAATGGACTGACTGATTTTGACCTTTGTGTTTTTATTAGGTCAAAAATATATCCTTCAAAACAGCAATAGTGTGAATCTCTGGCCCTCTATTGACGAGAGGAAAAGAAAGATAGGAGTAGTTATTAAGTGTGGTACTGTTGGCTCCAGGCCATTTTACTATACCTTACAGTGAGTGAGTGAATACCGTAGGTAGTGCTAAGATGTCATAAGCTCCTTGAGCATGCACATCTGCCCATGTGCACTTGTCCACACCTTCCAAAATGCAGCTGTTTCAGCCTGGCTTTCTTGTGGACTCTCATACCTGTGTTTTTGTTTGTTGTTGCTTGCTTGCTTTCTCTGCTTAATTACAATTGAAACATTCCATGTCAGACTTAATGCCATATGATGTAGGTTTCTGAACAAACCTGATGTTCTCAAGCTACTTTCCAAAAATCTAAATAGATTTTAATTACAATTGAGAGGTAATATGGCACTCTTTGAATTTATTTATGCTGTAACAACCTCTGGCAGATAGAAATGAAATTTAAGTTGGTTCTTTGGCGAATTACATACAGTGAGAAAGCCTTTTCCTTCCCATCTAAGCCAGATTGGGAAGGGAACGATGGGCTTTGATCAGCTTTCCTTGCTTTATGAATTTGTTTGGGAATTAATTCCCAGGGAGATGATGTCCTATGTTTAGCTCACCTCAAACTCAGATTTGAGAGTAGAAAAACAATTGGGCTGCCAATGTCAATGAGTAAGGCACTCAGATGGAAAAATACAAGATTTATATATTCGGATACCCACAAATGTAATGGGAAGGGGACAAAATGAAACATCACATATTTTATTCACCTCTGAAAATGTCAAATGAATGTGTATGTATCCTGTTTCTCCTCATTTTCGCTTGTTCTATGTAGTCTAATCAGGTAGAGTAAGGCTGTACCAACCATCAGTTTAATCACATCCAGGGGTCAGATAAAATCATATGTGTTTAAAAGGGAGTCATGGTGTGGGTGTTTGGAGCTAATTTCCCTCTCTTCCAGATGTTGGTGGTGGCTTACTGAGGATGAATGGAGAGAATCCACGCCCTTCATTTCAGAGAAAAAGTGAAGACATTTTTCTCCATGTGCCATTGGGTATGAACTGATTATCTCCCCCCCCCCTTTTTTTTTATTTTTCCCCCCACCGCGAACTAATACTAAGCAATGATAATAAAGGCAGTTGTTAACAGCAAACCTTTCGCTGTGACTCTTTTTATTGCCTAGGACTCCTGCTGCGAATGTGGTTTTGTGGCGTGTCAATTGCTTTATTAACCAGTTAAAACAATCGGGGTGAATTAGCAAGAATTTCCTCCTGCTAGTCCGTGAGTGCAGGTAGTAGTTTCTTGTGTTCTTTGCCGGCAGACGACAGCCGGGAGGGCAGCGTTCGTGTGCGGTCGGGCTGCTCGCTTCTCAGCCGAGCTAGAATTGCAGGCTACCGGCAGCGGTGAAGCCCCAGATCTCAGGCCAGTCCCGAGCGCGGGGCTCCGCAGCTGATTGCCGGACGAGCGGAGACAGAAATTTACATTCTTGTCTTTCAAACTGTGCTTCTGAATGTATGTGCTGCGATCCCCCCAGATGGCTGGCAGTGGCCAGTGAAACCCCTTTCCTCCTTTCCCCCGCTCCCATTTCTTTGAACCCGTAAATGACCAGGAGCAAGGCGATATATAACTGAGTTCCTCCTGGAGTCCAGGTTGGAGCCGGTGAGTGCGATCTGCTGACAGAGACGTTTGGCCCAAGGACTCACTGAACCCTACGTTTGGCCAAGACTTCGTTACGTGTATCGGATTTTCGTGGTGGGTAATCCGAGAGTCGAGATTGGCGAAGAAGCTTTCTCTCCCAAATCCCTGGCGCTTTCTTCGGCTGAAATCTACCAGTTCAGCCCTGAATATTGCAAAAACGCCCACGGGTCCGGCGGAGCTCTCGGGAAACTCAGAACGAGTGAGCCCAGTCCAGTTGACCAAATTTATCAAATCTAATCTGAGAGACGCGACACCTTTAGCCCCCAGCCGCAATCCTGTGCAACTCGCGGCTCTGAATTTAGCACCAAGGGTTTGCTTTCCCTGGACCGCTGCCGGAGGTTTGCTGGGGATGAGCGGGGGGAGGGGAGGCGAAGGTACCTCGGAGGAGGTCAAGAGAGGGGGAGGAAGAGGAGGAGGAGCCGCGCGGGGGAGGGAGCTGGAAGTCCGGAAATCTACCGGGATGCGTCTTATAACCTTCCCTGCAGTCTCAGAATTCAGCCTCCTAATAAAATGTCCCGGGCCGGAGCCCTCGGGTGGGCCGAGGAGGTGATGGCACGAGTCAGAGCTATTTTCTATGAATTTGGCTCGCGGCGGGCTCGGGCGCCGGCCTGGTGGAAAAGTGGACAAGGGCCGTGGGCTGTGGCATCCATCAGGAGATCCTCAGGGTAGGAGTAGCTTCGGGGCTGGAGAAAAACCTTCGGCTCCTGGGGATCGACTTGTCCCCTCGAGAGAGAAGATGCCAGAGGCACTGTGGAAGGAAGGTCACGGTCGGCCGGGATCCCGCGCAACGCGAATGAGGGGTCGGACTGGGGGCGCATGTGCCTGTGGAACGAGCCTCACCTCCGGATTCACCCTGCAGAAATGCATCACTTTTCGGTGAATTCACGTCGAGAGAATTCGCCCCTCTGCCTGCTGAAGACCGGCGACGAGGAAAAAAAAAAAAAAAAAAAAAAAAAACGCCCCGGAGACTACCCCGTTTGGCAGGACCGTCTGGGGACCAAGACGAACCAGTTGTTAACTCGCTCGCCCAAAGGCTCTGCAACGCCGGCCCATCCCCAGCTCCTCCCCAGGCAGCTTCGGGTCCCGGGCTCAGCGACTCCGCTCCCAGGGCCCTTAGCCGGCCGGGAAGCCTTTCCAACCGATCTTCCCAAGAACCTCACCCGCCCGCGCTGCAGCCCGCGCGCCGCCAAGGCTTTGAGCCCAGCCCGGGTCCAGGGTGCGAGAAGCGCCTAAAACAGAGGCTGCCACCTCGGTCCCCTCGGCCTCCTACTTCCCAGTTTCCAATTTGCCCACCTTCTAGCTAAACATCCCCACCCACCCAACTCCCCGCCGTGTTCTGGGTACAAGTGAGTTTTTTCTACTCCATGTTCCTGTTGACAGAAGTGGATAAATCGAACCGAGTCCACAGCCTCATGTCCTAACTCCTGATAGAGGAAAAGAGAAGCATCCATGTCCCGCGACCCTCTCTCAGTCCCGGGATGAGGGGGCGCACGGGGAGAGGCCGCGCTTGGTTCCTCGCGGTGAATCCGCTAAGCGGTAGTTAACCACGGTCCGGCCCAGGGCTAAGGGTGGCCTCGGCCGCGCCCTCGTGGCCCCGGCAAGGGACGGGAAGGCGGTCTCCGGCGATGGCCAATCGAGCCGATCCCTAAAGCAGGGCAGGGTTGTCCCTGCCTCACCTGGGGGCTGACGGCTGGAGACCCTCCAGCCTCCTGGACGCGGAAAGCGAAGGGAGGAAAGCGCAGCCCCCGGGAGCCTGGCTCGCACAGGCTGCCCTCCCCGAGGCTTCCACTTCCCGTCTTAGGGGCCCCTTTCTGTGTCGGTGTCTGTGTCTGGGCCCTTACCACCACCACCACCACCACCACCACCCCCCAACGGACTCTCCCCCAGGATGAATGCACTGGTAGAAATGAAAGCATCAAGATACAGTTTTGACCGTTCCCAACTCCGCGCCGTCTCTTCCCTTGTGCCATCTGCCAGAGGCTCAACTTTCGCTGAGTGCCTGAGCTCCAGAGAACTGTCAGGACCACGTTCCCTTTGCTTCTGCCTGGGTGGCAGTGTCCGGCAAGGGCAGCCTTTTGGAACAGAGCGTTTTCGTGAATAGCTTCTTTCTAAATGCCACCTCCAAAGCAGAGAGACCCCGAAATATGAATCGACGTGGTCTCGGTCGATTTTATCCACCTTGTGTGGCAAACGCTCGAAGTAGAAAACCAGAGGGGACCCCCTGCCGCGTCCCCTGCCCTGGTGTGCTCCGCAGCCGGGCTTGGGACCCTCCCTGGCTGCTCTTCCCGAGGGGCGGCTGCTTTGTTGATTTTAGAGTTTCGCGGGCAAGTTGTAACAATTATAGTGCCGTCTTTTCTCACCTGTCTACTGTTGACTTATACGCAGTGCGCCTCCGTTGAACAAAACCGGATCCAAAAATGAAAAACAAATCATTTAAGTTACGAAGATAATAATGGTAATAGAAGTCAACTTTGATTGTAAGCGGCTTTGTTTGGAGGTCCTATGTACCTCACAGTCAAATGCATGAAAAGTGTCAAGAGTGTATGGCGTATCATTTGCAGATAAATTATGCTATATGCTAATGATAGCACCACTTACTATTGCAAGATAACTTTATTTAAATGTAAATGTTAATAATTAAAAATTAATATAACTAGATGTATCAACTCATGACATTTAGAAATAAAAGTCAAAGTGAGTGTAATGAACTACTTTACTTCCTATGTCTAGGGAAGGGTTTATTATCAAAACAGTATTCAAACGCATAGCAAATACGTAGCTACCAGACTGTTCATTCTAGTTATGAGGTATGCTCTCATTTTAATGTAGCTGGATTGATGTCGTGCCATATTTTAAGAACCCCCTGCCTCTCCTCTATAAATGTAATAGCCCAGGAAGATCACTGTACTTTGAACTGTAATGCCTTCAGAAATTACATTATTACCCAAACTAACATCCTGCTGAATTTTACTTAAAATATTAGGACCTAAATTATTTTACGTCTCAATGAAGAATACGGTAGATTTGTGCTCTTTCATCTTCGTGGCTTATCTTAGGATTTTTTATACATTCTCCTATTTATGAGCTACACAAACCATTGGTGGTAATAGTGATACAATAGTAATAGTGAGAACCATCGTATATAGCTTCACTGGCTTTGGATTCTCACATGGTATATAAAATGTGTCATTCATATCTTTTTGTGTTGTTGGTGTGTTTCTTTCAATCCTGAAGTGTTGCAGCAGCTGACTTCAGTGCCACGTGTTGTGTTTCTGTATGGTCCTCTCCACAGCCCATAGCAGATCTGCAGATGTGAGTTTGGAAAGGCTGTGCCAGGGCAAATGCATTCTTTGGGTTTTGCCAGTGGGGAGAAGAAACATGTATGCTACCCACAAAGTGGAGGGAAATGTAAGTGGCTACAAAAACCACACTTTCAAATACGGTCATGGAGAAAGAGCTAAGTAAGGACGTTATCAGCCAGCAGAAGAGAGGATTAAAGGGGCAGTTGGCTAAGATGAGAAGAGTATTCAGGGGCCTGTGCTGTGGCATTAACGCCCTGGCCTGAAGCACTGGCATCCCCTATGGGCACCAGTTAAAGACCTGGCTGCTCCACTTCCAATCCAGCCTCTGCTATGGCCTGGGAAAGCTGTAGAAGTTGGCCCAAGTCCTTGGGCCCCTGCACCCACATGGAAGACCCAGAAGACACTCCTGGCTCCTGGCTTTGGATGAGCACAGCTCCGGCTGTTGCAGCCAACTAGGGAGTGAACCATCGGATGGAAGACCTCTCTCTCTCTCTCTCTCTCTCTCTCTCTCTCTGCCTCTCCTCTCTCTGTGTAACTCTGACTTTCAAAAAATAAATCTTTAAAAAAAGAAGAAAAGTATTCATTTCTGAGAAGAGAAAGAGAAAATTTATTAAGGAAAAGAAAACACTGGGTAAATGTCAAGAGGAACAGAAAAAAAGGAATGGGGCTTGATGACCAAATTTGTCCTGATAGAACATGCTTTTTAATGGCAAAATGCAGATTTGGAAAGGTAGTGTATGTAGACTATGAAATGCTAGAGTTGATAGTTATTTAAATCTAGCATTGAAAACTTTAAGAATCTGGTTTAAAAGTTTCTTGGTATGGGGCCGACACTGTGGCATAGCAGGTAAAGCCATTGTCTGCAGTGCTGGCATCCCATATGGATGCCGGTTCGAGACCCAGCTGCTTTACTTTTGATCCAGCTCTCTGTTTAGCCTGGGAAAGCAATAAAAGATGGCCCAAGTCCTTGGACCCCTGTACCAGCATGGGAGACTTGGAAGAAGCTCTTGGCTCCTGGCTTCATATAGGCCCAGCTCCTGCCATTGCAGCCATCTGGGGAGTGAACCAGCAGATAGAAGACCTCTCTCTCTCTCTCTCTCTCTCTCGCCTCTGTCTCTCTGTAACTCCACGTTTTCAAATAAATAAATAAATTTTAAAAGAGTTTTTTAGTAGAAAAATACACTATTTGGCAATAATTTCAAGAATTTTTACTGCATCTTAAAAATATTATACTAGAATATTCATCAAAGTAGAATAAAAAAATTCTTGAAACCATTTATTTTACTTCACATGAAAGACATCAAGATTAGTTGTCCATCATTTGCATGATATCTCAAAGCATAGTTTGAAAAATCTTACAGCTATGTCTACATGTATGCAAAATTAGATTTATTTCTTATATTAAAATATAAACATGCATTAACCAATGTCTACACAGGAAATAATGTGTTAGATATCTTAATTATATTTCATATTAAGGAGTTAAAATAGTTTTATATTCAATAAAAAACATAAATATCTGCCTTTAAAAAAAGAATATTCATCAAGTGTAAACTATTTCAGCTTTCAACATATAAGGCATTCATCAAAGGTAAATTCACTCTTGGTAAACTGTGTCAATTAGAACATACAAGTTGCAGTACTAGAAATACTATAATGTAAATTCCTATTTTTTTAAAAGATTTATTTATTTATTTGAAAGGCAAAGTTATGAGAGACAGGGAGAGGGAGAGATACAGAGAGAGAGGTCTTCCATCTGCTGGTTCACTCTCTAAATGGCTACAACAGCCACAGCTGGGATGATCCAAAGCCAGGAGCCAGGAACTTCTTCCAGGTCTCCCACAGAAGTGCAGGGACCTAAGCACTTGGGCCATCTTCCTCTGCTTTCCCAGGCACATTAGCAAGGACTTGGACCGGAAGTGGAGCAGCTGGGACTCAAACAGGCCTCCATATGGGATGCCAGCATAAAGTAGCTTTACCTGCTACCCCACAGCACCAGCCCTAATTTTTTTTAAAAAATGTAACTGAGTTTTATTTAACAAGAGAATTCAGGACTTAGAAAGGAGAAAAGACCAGATCTGAGAAGGAATTTTTTAAAATATCTTTAAAGTTTTCCAGAGTTTTTGTTTAATCATTGCCCTTTTTACAGATTGGATTATACCAGAAAGTGTAATTCAAATATTTGGCACTGCTCACTTAAACCACAATAAAAAAGGAAAGGTGTTGTGAAAACACTGCCTCATGCTAGAATTTATGCAAAGCAACTTGAAGGGCTGCCAGCAGCGTTGTTGTTATGTGAGCAGTTCTGACCTGGCTTCACATTCTCCCAGACAAGTTCTTCTGAAGTGAGAATGTAAGCCAAAACCACAAGGGAGCATTCTTTGCACCCATGAACTTGGAGAGAGTCTGAGTGTCCAAAATGTTGGAAAGGTCAGATGCAGTTGTACTTTTAGACTCAGTTCTAGAGGTCATGGGGTCAGAATTCTGCACATATGCACAAACCAACAGGCCCATAAAAGCCTGATAGGAGACAGCAGTGCCCCATAAAAGGTCACACCCAGCCAGAATCCAACATTTGAATGACGTCTGTTATGGAGAAGAAATATGAGACTGACAGCATCGCCGCCACAGCAGCAGCAGCAGCCACAGAACAAGATGGATTGGGGATTAATCATGGTAAAATACCAAGTAAAAGAGACAGCAAATTCTGCCAAGCATGAATCCCTCTCTACTCACAGGTTTCATAAAGTACACTCTTTGAAGTACAAGCTGATTGGTCAAGGTCAGGTTGATCTTTGCTGGACTAAAAAAAGCAGCTGCTGAATGTATTCCATGGCACATGAATAATATCTAAGGGTTTTTAATGTTAAAAAAGGGAAAATAATTCATGGTTCAACAGTAGAAATACTGCTGACAACACATAATAATCAAAATTGCATTCTCCCTCAGTGCTCATGACATTCATTTTTGGGGTAATACCGATTTATAAATATTATTGGTTGCTATTAGCCTGTGACTCTCCAGGACTTTACTTTTAATGTGTTTGCCATGTGTTTCTGGATTTAGCATTTTGCTTCACTTCATAATGTCTCCTCATTGAGATAATTTGCATAAGCAAAACATATTACATGGCAGTCTTAGAGGACTGAGTAGGCAGCCAGTTTGTCAGCACACTGGCTCTCGGGAGGGCCACCCAGACTGAAAGACCACCCCCTCTAGTATCTACCAAGCAATTCAAATAACTCTATTAAAGCTTTGCTACATAAAAACTTTTTTATTTTATTTTATATTATTTTCTATTTATTTGAAAGGCAAGCAGACAGAAACCAAGGCAGAGTGAGAGAGAGAACAAGATCTTCTGTCTGCTGGTACACTCCCCAAATGCCAGCCACAAGTAGGGCTAGGTTAGGCCAAAGCCAGGTGCCTAGAACTTAATGTGGGTCCCCCATGCAAGTGGTAGGGATGCAAGTACTTGGGACATCACCCACTACTTTCCAAGGTGAGCATTTTTGGAATTGCAAGTGGATCTGGGGCCCAAACTCAGGTACTCAGCTATGGAATGTGTGTGTCTCAAGCAGTATTTTAACCACTATACCAAACACCTGCCCCAGATTTAATGTTTTCATAGTCATAAAGATTCTTTAGTTACCAACATTTTTGTTTAGTTTTGTATGTTGGTTTTTAACTCAAATGTCAAAATTTTCTCTAGGTTATTTTTTTCTGTTTCTTTACCCATTTCTACCATTATGAATTTTTTGCAATAAAAGATAATTAATAAGAACAAAGAAGAAGGAACAAAAGAAACCTACAGGGAAGCAAAGATGATAGACCTAAACATAAGTTATATGCTGTGAAATACTACTCAGCAACGAAAAAGAAGGACTTATTGATACTTGTTGTAACATCGATGAATCTCCAAATAACATGCTGAGTGAAAAATATGGAACCAAAATATGGTCACTATAACTCTCTGTGATAGATAAACTAACCTGTAACAAACTGATAGTGACAGAACTCAGATCAGTGGTGGCTTTGGGATTGGGGAAGTGACAGGGAGAAGAGGGAGACAGAGATTACAAAGGGAGTGAAGGAAATTTTTGGAGGCGATATGTTCCTTATCTTTATTGCGACAGTAGTTTCATGGGTATATACATGTGTCAAATCTTATCATATGATAAACTTTAAATATTTATTGTTTGTTCCATGTCAATAATACTTCAGTAAAGCTATTAGCAATAGGTCTCAATAAATGGTAAGCCTTGGGTTGCCCTATTTTTATTATTATTTCTATTATGTGTGCAAGCTGCTTGAAGGTGGAAAGAAGGAATTCATCTCAACCTAATAGGTATTTTGTTAGTAGCTGCTTAGGTACATCAACCTGCATTTTCTATTGCCTCCTCCTCTAACTCTATGTGTTCTCCCTTCTCTATCACTATTAGAGTTCCTAAGATATGATTTCAAAAAGGCTTCTCCAATATTTTGATTTCCCCAAAGTCAAATAATTTTATAATTCCTAGCACTCTGTGGATAATTTTTTATGATACACCACTTTCTATCTTTCCAAACTGAAAAATAAGTTTTTGAGGAAAGCATGGACACCTGGTGCATTATTATAAACTAATAGTACTGTATATATCTTTGGTAAATTACTGATGATCTCTCAGCCAGATTGTTGGAGTCTTGCTGCCTTTGGCTGAACTTCCACAGACATCAACCACTGGTTCATCCAGATACCCACTTGAACAGAAGTGCACCACTTCCTGGATACCTTGTTTTCTTATCCTAGTGTATCTTGAAGTCAGCCTAATTTAAACTTGAATTTCTCAGACCCTTTGGGAACACCCTGCAAAAACTGGCTGCACCCTCAGGCTTTCTTTTTTAAAACAGATTTGATTTATTTGAAAGCCAGAATGAGAGAGAGAGAGAGAATGTTCCATTCATTGTTTCACTCTCCAAATGATTGCAGCAACCAGATTTAGATCGGGTCAAAACCAGGAGCCAGGAATTCCATCTGGGTCTCTAACGTAGGTTATGGGGCCCTACTTGGGCCATCATCCATTGCTTTATCAGGGAGCTGCTCGAAGGGGAGCAACTGGGACTCAAACCAGCACTCAAATATACGTTGCCAGCATCCCAAGTGGCGGCTTAAACCCCTGCACCACAACCTCCACCCCTGACTGGTTTCTTTATGGCTCATGTTTTTGAGTCTTTCTATAGGAAATACTGTACCCAGTGCAGAAGCACATAGCTTTGTTAAAGTCAGGAATGGGTCTGTTATGAGGCCTTTGGGGGGCAGAAGAGATGGAGCAAGGTGAAGAGCAGTGCTATTGATTAGAATACTTTCTTCATTATCTGATCAGAAGCCCACAGCTGCTTGTCTTTTTTTTCTTTCTTTCTTTTTTTTTTTTTTTTTTTTTGACAGGCAGAGTTAGAGAGAGAGAGAGACAGAGAAAGGTCTTCCTTCCATTGGTTCACCCCCGAAATGGCTGCTGCTGCCGGCGCGCTGCGCCGATCCGAAGCCAGGAGCCAGCTGCTTCCTCCTGGTCTCCCACGCGGGTACGGGGCCCAAACACCTGGGCCATCCTCCACTGCCTTCCTGGGCCACAGCAGAGAGCTGGACTGGAAGAGGAGCAACTGGGACAGAATCTGGCGCCCCAACCAGGACTAGAACCCAGGATGCCGGTGCCGCAGGCGGAGGATTAGCCTAGTGAGTCGCGGCGCCGGCCAGCTACTTGTCTTTTAATGCTTGTCTTTTAACATACATATGTATCTGTTATAAGCATTCTACTTGGAAAAGTTTCTCTTTCCTGAAAACTATTCAAACAGGGAAAAGGTCATGGGAAAACTGATGAAAGGAAAGTTTTTTCCTCTCTGTGGAAGGAGTTTCGATTGTTCACCAGATCTCCCTGTTTCCCAACTTTCCTTCTCCCTGATAGAAACCTGCTTGTTTGTTTACTTATTGGCAATGTTCCCAAATAATATTTTTTGGTCTGTCTTGCAGTTCAGAATGGCCAATAAGGTATAAATGGTGGTTGGCTGTGTGACTGACCTTGGGAAAACCATTTGCAAGGGAAGCAGTCAACTGTCACATAGATCAATTGTTCTTTTTTTCTTTTCCTTCTTCTTTACTAGGACCTGATCATTGTGGCTGGAGTTTCATCAATCATCTTGTCATTTTAGGAAGACATTAGGGATGGGGTTGGATTACTGGTTGTCTCCATAGACATCATATCATTTCTGGACTGTTGTGTTATCTATTACTGCATAACAAATAATCACAACCTAAAACAACAGCCATTTATTATCTCAGTTTCTTTGGGACAGATCTGTGGACACAGCCTAGGCTTCCTGGGTTCTCTGTTCTGGGTCTTCTTAAGCGTTGGTTTAACCTCTTATATCATAACACCAGTCCACACTTGTCTTTTAATCTCATTTCCAATGAGCACTTTATTTGAGAGGCAGAGGGACAAAATGACAGAAAGAGAGAGATAGGGAGAGATAGGGGACAAGTAGATAAAGAGAACACCCATAGGCTGGCTCACTCTCCAAATGCCCTTAATGCTGGAGTTGGGCCAGGTTGAAACTGGGAGCTGGGAACTTAATTGAGATCTTCCATGTGTGTAGTAGGGACCCAGCTACTTGAATCATCACCTGCTGCCTCCCAGGAGTGCAATATTAAGAAGACGGAATCCATGGTGGAGCCAAGACTTAAATCCAGACACTCCAATATGGGATGCAAGTGTCTGAACAAGTCTCTTAACTGCTAGATCAAATGCCATGCCCCACCCCTCCAAACTTTCTAAAGTATCCTTGTATATACACTATGCATTGAATCATATAATACATAATATTGTGGCAAAGTTTTTCATGTTAGTGACTTTTAGTCAAAGAGAAGAGAGAATTCACCTGTAGTTGAACAAGTTGGGCTTTTTGTTTATTGAAGCAAAGAAGACTGCATACCATGAAAAACTGTGAACTATCTTAGGAAGAGGGTATACAATGGAGAGCATTTGTGCTGTGTTTGAATGATTTGAAGAAGAGTTCAAGGAAATGAAGAGTATCTCTCTGGATGGAATACAATCAGAAAGTGGAGATAATTCTATGATAATCTTAATAAATCTTTTTCTAGAATGAGGAAAGGCTATAAGGAAAATAAACTGGTAGTTTGTAAAGAAATCACTCAAGTTAACCAGGAGAGGGAGATGTTTGGTACTTTTATGGTTTGTACAGGGACTTTGTTTTTGTCTGGTGCTCTGACAAAATTATGAAAGGGTCTTGTCTTTCGTATCACACCTTCACAGTCACAGAGTGACCTTTGCCTCATACTGAGGTTTTGTTAGAAGATTTTGGTCTAATGGGAGAATGCCTAACCCTGACTATGAGGCCAGACCAGCTCTTGCCAATTCTGAGGTCCTGCAGTCAATGTCAGACCAGTTCCCCTATGTCAGGCTGCTTTTCTCTTTCTGCCAGAGACTCACTCTGATGAAAGAACAAGAAAGGCACAAATTAGGTGATATATTGCATTGCATGGTAGGATAGAAGAATTGTAATCTATTACACTCACAATTCACACATATAATTTATAATTACAGAATTTGTGATAATTATTAATTAATTATCAATTATTACAATTATTAATTAATTGTATAAATTATTAATTTGTGATAATTATTAAAACATGTCCTAGGTCAGAGATGAATATGTATTTTTAATTTATATTTGCAAATATAAATCCAACCTACATAGAATATGTGTGTGTTGTACGTGAACAGGTATACATATATACATTATATAGATATGAAATATATTTTATTAATATATATTCTTTAAGAGAAAGGATTATTCTAAAGACATATATAGATGTTTATGAAAGATATATAATGTATAAACTTTTTAAAGGGAAAACAACTATCACATCTTGAATCAGTATGAAGTTAGAACTTGTAGGATTTGTCTTCATTGGCCTTTGTTTCAAAATTGTGTAAAATAAACAGCTTGCTGCTGCTGCTAATATCAACATTTTCTAAAAATATGTTAAGTATGTTGTATCCTTCTAAATATTTATCTTTTAAAAATAATCTCAATAAGCTATATTTTGGAAATCTTTTTGGGTGGGCAAATAAATGCTTTCAACTGAAACAAAACGAAGAACAGTTCAACACTCCTCTAGCTTTTACAGAGATTCTCTCTTATCTAGTAATCTAAACGTTCTCAGTCCCCAATAGGTCTAGTCTATTATGATTTTCTGTAACATTGGAAGAAGGGAGAGTCTAGCTAAGCAGCCAGCTTCTCTTCTCATTTATTGGAGAAACTCTTTTTAAACCTATTCTGAGGTTCCTACTGTAAAATGTGCAATTCTCATATTGCTAGATCCTTCAACAAAGTGTTATAAATCTTGTCTACAAAGTAAATACCAAGTTACCTGAAAGGCAATGTGATTGTTTATCTAAATTAGCTAGGATAAGTTGTAAGTTCTTTGGTAGAAAACTCTGAAAATGAAAGTTATCCTTGTTTGTGTTGAATTTCCATACTCAAGGGATGAAATCTTTCACACATTTCCATTTAATGTGGTTCAAAAGGTGTGATGTAAACATGTGATTGCACCTTCTTTCCTCTCTGTGACTCCTGGAAGGATGCCATACAACATGCACTGCACGTCCTGTCCTTGCATGAGGTGAGTAAGCAATTACCATTGACCAGCTTGGCAGCCAAACTGGGACCACATTCATTATTCAGTTCCCTGGTCCTTTTTATTTCCAGATGCTCTTCTATCCACTTGCCTCCTAATCTGTACACTGAAATGCTGACTCATCTCTAGGTCACTTGGGGAATCAAAAGGAAAACGGAATGCATATCGCTGACTCTTGAGAAGGCAGACTGATGAAGCATGCTGATTTTTACTACTCTCTACTTCCTATAATGTCTACATTTGCTGTCAGGTACTATGGCCAGGATGCCTGAGGCTCCCTAATGAGTACAGTATGGATGCCAGTGCTGGTCCTAATAGAGCTCAGGAACCCAACTTGGATAATGGAGCAAGTTCTTCCAGTCCTAGTTAATTCATTCCAGGTTTGTTACAGAATCCTATATAGCCAATGAAGTGTACTCGTTGCTCTAAGGGGTGATGGGTTGAGGCAACCCCTTATCAGCTAATAATTTATTGGTTTTCCAGCACCATACTAGAAAAAAAAACATTATGTAAGTCTGCTGCAGAAGTTTCTTCCTTGGGAAGGTAAAATATATCTTGCAAGATATAGGAGAGACATAAATAAACCTAATTTTCCATTCCTACTACTGTCTTACATTCCTCTGTCATGAAATAATGTATTTAACATACAATTTATGTAAAATAGTATAATTAATGTGCAAACAATTTTAAAATACTGTATAAAATAGATTGATTCCATAGGCAATATAGTTACAGTGGTAGTGATAATATCATTATCATAAATGTTATTTTTAGTATTATTGATTATAGTGATACCGGTACATCAGGAAGTATAAAGTAGATAAGTTCCTAGTCAAATAGCAGAAGATTAAAGAATGTGTAATACACTAAGGACTTAACTACTCGTTAGTCAATTACTAATGATTTATTCCAGCTCAGTAAAATATATAGATCTATTATTTACCTATAAATGCTATAGAAATATATAAATATAATACACATATGTCATACAAATAAAATTAACATGTGCACATATTAATTAATTTGCATGTGTTTTATAACTATTACCCATACTGTAAAATATATTATAATATTACATTATAATATAAAAAACATTATAATACATAGTACATGTCAAGTTAAAAAAGCTAACCTCATGGCCGGCGCCCGGCGCCGCGGCTCACTAGGCTAATCCTCCGCCTAGCGGCGCCGGCACACCGGGTTCTAGTCCCGGTCGGGGCGCCGGATTCTGTCCCGGTTGCCCCTCTTCCAGGCCAGCCCTCTGCTGTGGCCAGGGAGTGCAGTGGAGGATGGCCCAGGTGCTTGGGCCCTGCACCCCATGGGAGACCAGGAAAAGCACCTGGCTCCTGGCTCCTGCCATCGGATCAGCGCGGTGCGCCGGCCACAGCGCGCCGGCCGCGGCGGCCATTGGAGGGTGAACCAACGGCAAAGGAAGACCTTTCTCTCTGTCTCTCTCTCTCACTGTCCACTCTGCCTGTCAAAAAAATAAATAAATAAATAAAAATAAAAATAAAAAAAAATAAAAAAAAAAAGCTAACCTCATATCAAAGTCAAACCAATTATTACATTTTAATCAAGGACTCATCTTTAGTTTTTTTCTAAGTGCAAGTTGTGTATTATAATATTGTGTAAGAAATGTTAGATTGACCTTGGAAATGCAAGCATTCACACATACTTGTGCATTTCAAGCACATTATGTTTTACTAACAAGTACCGGTAGGTCCAATGAAGGCAGCTCAGGGTAGTTGAAACAAATGATCAGTGCAGACAATATGAACGTAAATCTTTTTTGTTCTTAATATGCCTGTAGAACTAGAAATCTACTTTATAGCTAAATGTAAGTGCTAAAATTATCATGCTAATGTGCATATATAATTGGTTTTATATTTTTACAGTCTCTTGATTTGAGGCATTTTAAAGTATGCATTATCTAGAGTGAAGCCTGCTCTTACATCTTTGTTTCAGTAGGAATGTAGAACTGACACATTGTGTCCGTATATAAGGCTCTTTGTGTCATTGCCAGGAGCAGTAATGTGTGTTGAATCATCCCACAGTCCTCTGTTCTCCTTTGTGATATTCATCCATGAATAAGGTGGAAAGAGGGAGTGCAGGTAACACTGTGAAGTGGAGACCATAGCAAAATGGCCCTATACAGCAGTTATATTTCATGTGAGAAATCTCAAACCACTTGGTGGAGAACTTTGGCTTTATTTTCCAGAATTTTTCATTGTATGCCTGCAGAGCCTAAATTAAATTGATCTGTAGGTCTTGATATTTATAAGATGGAAAAAGAATTTCATGATTTGTATGAAATACAGTTATTTAGTCAATTTAAACTGGTGGAGATATTTAAGAATTATAATACATTATTACTTTGCCTAATTTATCTAATTCAATGAAGTATGAATGTTTGTGATTTAAGTACATAACAGAAGAAATTTCCTTCTATTGGCAACTTGGGCCCAGCTCTTTCTTGGGTATAATTAAGTCAGTCTGTCTATATACAGTTTCAAAAGAGCCAGTCTTTCAAAATGACAGTCATTTTGCTTTCTTATTATAGCGAAGTTATAGAAGATGGACTAGTTGGGGTCAATCAGATGTCTGGAACTGCACTGATATTGTTTCTAAAAGCAGACATTGCAATAGTTTTGAGGGATTATAAACAAAATGAATGGTTGCATTCCTTTAAAAAATAAGCTCTATTTACCACTCATTTGTTCCTGTAATGATCTGTTATATCTGATTGACCTTCATACCACAGTGAATTGTGTAACTTCATGAAAAGTATTGCTATTATTCTTTCTGCCTTTGTAAATTAGTTTAAAAAGTGACTAAAACATTTTGTTTGCTCTTTGAAGATACTACTTCTACATTTTTTATAAAATTCTTTTTTGTTTGTAAATACGAACAACTACCAGAAATGCTTTTTTTTTTAATGAGGAGAATTAAATTTTCCTAAAGTGAGGGAAACTATGTTATGACTCAGTTTGAAAAATGAAGAAATTGGGGCCGGTGCCATGGCTCACATGGCTAATCCTCCTCCTGCAGCGCCAGCATCCCATATGGGCACTGGGTTCTAGTCCTGGTTGCTCCTCTTCCAGTTCAGCTCTCTGCTGTGGCCCAGGAGGGCAGTGGAGGGTGGCCCAAGTGCTTGGGTCCTGCACCCGCATGGGAGACCAGGAGGAGGTACCTGGTTCCTGGCTTTGGATCGGCGCAGTGCTGGCCATGACAGCCATTTGGAGAGTGAACCAACGGAAAAGGAAAACCTTTCTCTCTGTCTCTCTCTCTAACTGTCTGTAACTTTACCTGACAAATAAAAAAAAGAAAAGAAAAGAAAAGTGAAGAAATTAAAAGCTGGATACATGACAGATCATTGTATATACTTAAGTTTTGTGATAGTTTGCATTCCTTCAGAGGATCTTAAAGGAATTTTAAGATTCAAATGAATAGTTATGAACAAGATATTCTACATTGAGTCAGACAGTATACTGGCAGTGAACAGCTGGCATACTCAAAAGGCTTAACTGGAAAATTATTAATAAAGAGGCTATTTACAGAGTGTGGACAGGGTTAAAGAAACCAACAGGGAAAGTGAAGCACCTGAGACTAGCAACAGTGAGGAGTTGTTACCAACCCCAGGTGTAGGATTATGGAAACTGTGTAAGGGAAGATGCTGGTAAGTGTTAACTATAGAGAACCCATTGTCGCTGCCAAAGCTGTAGGGAACTAAGGGTCACCAAGGAAGAAATACTCTAATTTCTCTCTTCCAGCCTCCCCAGTGTCTGCCAGTGTCTCCTATCCATTGGTCTCAGCCAGAAGCCAGGGGTCAGCCTACTGCATCACAGGCCAAACCACAGAATGCTGGGAAATGAATCTGGGGAAACAGTGATCGCAGATCCCATAGTAGTTTCTTATTTCTGCTATAATCAGTTACCACAAACTCAGTGACTACAAACAATACCAATTTATTACCCTATAGTTCTGGAGGTCAGAAGTACTAAATTCAAGATGTCAGCAGGATTGCCTCCCTTCTCCAAGGTCCAAGGGAGAATTCCATTTCTTGCCTTTTCAAGGTTACACATGTTCCTTGACTTCTGACCTCTTCCTCAAATCACTTAAACCTCTGCTTCCATCACCACATCTCCTTCTTTTATCCTGACCTCTCTGCCTCCTTCTCATAAGGGCCATTGTGATTTCACAGGGTCCACGTAGAGAATCCAGATTAAGCTCTACTCTTTAAGATCCTTAAATTAATCCTATACATTACAATGTGTTATGGGTACAACAGGACTTGTCTCCCCCAAAATTTATGCAGATGTTTACACTCTGATGTCTTAATGGTTATTGGATTAGGGGGTGGAGATTTGATCTAATTGTGGCAACTCGCAGGTAGGGTGAGTGGGAGGGCTTTAGGTCATTTAGGGCATGTCCTCAGAGGGTGGTTCTCTTGAGAGGTTGATTACTTGTGTTCAAGTTCAGCCTAGCTGTTCTCTTTCTCTCCTTCCTGGATCACCACGTGATAACTCCTGGACTGTGGGGTCATCTGATCCTGAATTATAATCTCCAAACTGTAAGATAAAATAAATGTCTTCTTTCCCAAGAAGCTCCTTTATGGTATATTTGTTAAAGTAATGAGATTCGTACTATGTGCAAAGTATGGTAATATGCTTATAGGTTCTGGAGATAAGCAGATAGATATCTTTGGGGAGCTACTTTTCTGCTTTCAGATCACAGACTCCAAGTAGCTATGGCTGTGAAAGAATATGATGTTTTTCCTGCAAGGAAATTAAACCCATAGACTATGTCTACACATTGTACAGCCAAGAAGTAATTTTTTTTTGTAATTTGAAAAATATTTTCTATTTTGAAAAAAGTGAAAAATTATTGAACTAGTTGACATTTCATTTAACATTATATATAATTAGACCTTTATGTTTTAAAAATAGTTATTTACTTAAAAAGGCAAAATAGGTGGACTGAGAGGAGCTGGCAGTTCCAGCATGGTACTGCTGGAGAGCAGACAGTTCCTGAAACTGACCAGGCTCTTCCAGAAGTGCCAGTTGTCAGGCACTGTGTTCTTCACCTTGAATAAGTGATGCATTTTTCATGAAGATGACTGTTGAAGGAAATCCATTCCAAGGAAGGATCTGTGGAGGGTTTTGAACCCTCAGACAAATGTCTGTTAAGAGCTACTGATGAGGGGCCGGCGCCTCAGCTCAATAGGCTAATCCTCTGCCTGCGGCGCCGGCACTCTGGGTTCTAGTCCCGGTCGGGGTGCCAGATTCTGTCCCATTTGCCCCTCTTCCAGGCCAGCTCTCTGCTGTGGCCCAGGAGTGCAGTGGAGGATGGCCCAAGTCCTTGGGCCCTGCACCCCATGGGAGAAGCACCTGGCTCCTGGCTTCGGATCAGCGCGATGCACCGGCTGCAGCAGGTGGCGGCCATTGGAGGGTGAACCAATGGCAAAAGGAAGACCTTTCTCTCTGTCTCTCTCTCTCCCTGTCCACTCTGCCTGTCAAAAAAAAAAAAAAAAAAAAAAAAAAGCTACTGATGAGAAAGAAGATCAGCACCGTGGTGAGCTCCAAAAATTGAGCAAGTTTCAAATGCTGTATTTAAACATGTTGAGAGCTAACATGGATGGAGTCAAGAAGAGGGACAAAAAGAGTAAGCGTAAAAGAGCAAAGCCGCACAGTGCAAAGCACTGAATTTACTGCTTTCACGAGCTAACCACTGAATTGCTATTCTCCCTTTGGTTTTTCCTTTTGACCACAAAGCTAGGTTTCTGGCTCCCCATATCTATCTTTCATGCACAATAAGAGCCATCTTGGAAAGGGGCTAAGTGTTTACAGGGTAGTTTTGGTAACAAGTCCGTTTATTTTTAGTTCTGTTTTATTGGTCCGTGCTACATGGTTGTATTTTCCTGAATTATAGTTTGAAAGTCTCTGTAGTCATCTCTGTGAAGTGCATTAAACCTGCTTGTCTACCAGCAAAAAAATAAAAGGCAAAATGATAGATAGATAGATAGATAGATAGGCAGATAGATAGATAATACAATCCTTCACCTGCTTGCTCACTCCCAAAATGGCCACAGCAGCCAGAGTCTGGACCAGGCTGAAGTCAGGGGCCAGGAACTCAATTTTGAACTCTTATGTAGGTGGCAGGAGTTAAAGTACTTGGTATGTCACCCACTGTCTTTCTGGTTGCATTAAGAGGAAACTGGATCAGAAGCAGAGTAGACAGGACTTGAAGTGGTGCTCCAATATGATATGCTGATATTGCAAGTAGTGCTTAACCCACCTTCAGATTCAGACTTTTATATTTTAAATATGTTCTTAAAATTCAATTTTTGAGGTCACTATTTCTACATATGCAAGATTACCTTGACATTTTCATAAATAAACTGACTGGAAGCATAATAATAGATAAGATAGTTATTATTTTTTAGTAACTTTTGTATATTATTTACATAACATAAGGAAGCCACTATTATTTTTTCATTTTTTAAAATTTATATAAGGTGAACAAATTTCTTGTATTTCATATATACAGATTTAGGGGCATAGTGATACTTCCCACCCCACCCTCCTTCCTGTCTACTCTCCCACCCTCCCTCTTTCATTCTTTCTTAGTCTTTAATTTTTACAATGACATATTTTCAGTTTATTTTATAATCATAAGTTTAACCCTCTACTAAGTAAAGAATTCAACAAATAGTAAGAAAGAAAAATACTGTTCCTCAACAGTAGAGACAAGTGCTGTAAACAATAGTCAAATCTCAGAATGTCAATTTTGCTTATATATATTACATTTTTTGTTTTCTATTAGTTATTACAAATCAAGGAAAACATTTGGTATTTGCCTTTTTAGAACTGGCTTATTTCACTAAGAATAATGGTTTCCAGTTGCATTCATTTGTTGCGAAAGCAGGATTTCATTTTTCATGGCTGAATAGTATTCCATTATGTGTGTGTGTGTGTGTGTGTGTGTGTGTGGCGTTTTCTTTATGCAGTCCTCGGTTGATGGGCATTTTGGTTGAATCCATTGAGCTTCAATAAACGCGGGGGTACAGATACCTCTTTATTATGCTGATTTCATTTCCTTTGGATCAATTCCCAGGAGTGGGATGGCTGGTTCATATGGTAGATCTATTTTCAGATTTCTGAGGAATCTCCATCTTGTCTTCCACAATGGCCATGTTTGTTTGCAGTCCTAAAACAGCAGATTAGGGTACCTTTTTTCCCACATCCTTGCTCACATTTATTGTTTGTAGATTTCTGTTCTAGAGACATTCTAACTGGGGTGAGGTGAAACCTCACTTTTATTTGCATTTCCCTTATGGAAATGAGCATTTTTTTCATTTGTCTGTTGTCCATTTTAATTTCCTCTCTTGAAAAATGCCTGTTCCAGTCCTTTGCTCATTTCTTCACTGGATTGTTTGTTTTGTTGTTGTTGACTTTCTTAAGCTGTTTATAGATTCTGGATATTAAGTCTTCATCATCTGGAAACTAAATTATTAATTGCATTTTAAGGATGATGAAATGGAAGCATAAGTTAAGTAATTTGCCTCAGTTAGTATAACTAGCAAGTTCATATATGGGTTCTCAGCTTAAATTTACTTCTCTAAATCAATTTCATTCTCTTTTTTTGCCATGCTCTGGAAGGCTGAACTATTCAAAATGCATCATCCAGGTTCTCTTTATCCATGGCTTCTGATTGACTTCAATAATTGGGCCATATCAGCAGGAATCGTATGGATGGAAAAAGAAAGAAGAAAGAAGTGGAATTGTTTTTCCCTGCCTTACTGCTCCCTTCCTGTCTTGCTCTAGAGAGTCTGCTTTGTAACATAGCAAGAGCTCCTGCTTGGTGCTCATTCTGCTCTCAACATGTTCTGGTAATACTGTTTCTGAGTTTGAAGGATATTAATGGATTTACATTTTTGATAATCACTGTTTTTTTTGCAAACTCTTATATTCCCCAACTTTCCCATATATTTACAAATCATCACTTCAGTAAATTATTTGCATCTTTTTATCTCCCTTTGGAAATTAACTGCAAATTGAGTTAAGTGCTTGTCTTTAGAAATTGAGTCTTTAAATCATTTCAATATATTCAGTTCAATAACAACAGCAAATTAGTTTACAACGTGAAATCATTTAGTCTCATTTAATCATTTGCTTCTATGTGTGTTTTTAGTGACTTGTTTTTTTCTATAGAAGACAAAAATTTAGGTACTTCAAATGATGAAACAAATGAGAAATTCATCCTGAAAATATAGTTTGATATATAAATATTGAAACAGATTTTCCCTTTAAATATTTCTCCTACTGATTCCCCCACTACATCTTATTTACCTTTCTGTGGTTTTTGAAGCAATTTGCTCATTTTCATGTTGTGAACTGGCAGACACCTTCTCCAAATCTGTATACCACAAGGCAAAAATAACAGACTTCTCAGAAGAACTACATCTTCTATGTCAGAAGAGTGCATAGAAATTTTGTGGAATTGGCACAATTTAGGTTGAGTAGGCAGATAACTCATCAAAGGTGAATGAACAAATACAGCCTCATATAATTGGATATTCAGACATGGAAGGTAGGTGGCTGCTGTTCAGCATCAGTGAGTCCAACAAGGTGTTCTGGATTTGGAGGTGTTTCTGCATCTAGAAGGACTTCTGTTAATGATGCCATTGAGCAATGTAGAGGCTAACTTTATTTTTAAAAAGATTTATTTATTTCTTAGAAAGGCAGAGGCAGAGAGAGAGAGAGAGAGAGAGAGAGAGGTCTTCCATCCACTGGTTCACTCCACAGTTGGCCACAGTGGCCGGAGCTGGGCTGATCTGAAGTCAGGAGCTAGGGACCTCCTTTGGGTCTCTTTCATGAGTGTAGAGGCCAAAGGACTTGGGTCAACTTCCACTGCTTTCCCAGGCCACAGCAGAGAGGTGGATTGGAAGTGGAGCAGCTAGACTCGAACTGGCATCCTTATGAGACGCCTGCACTGCAGGTGGTGACCTTACCTGCTATGCCACAGCACCGGCCCCAGAAGGTATCTTCTTCAAGGCCTGTGATACTTCAGATGCCAGATCATTTTATTTTCAATTGTGTTCCTAAAAGTGGGTTGACTTGGGCTAGATTTGGAATCAGCTACACTGAATAGGTCACCTATGTAGTGATAATAACTCCTGCTTAGGATCCTTAGGGATGAACCAGGGCACAAAGAGGCTGACAAAGCCCCAGAGTATACTCATCACAATGAGAGGCACGTGTGAGGTCATGATGTTGCCCTGAGTGCTGGCAGAGCTCTAGTTACTGATTTTTTAATGACTAAATCACTGAATTGAGCCAGTTTTGTAATTTTCAAATATGAACATAGCATATAATATATTACATATATTGGGTATGATATATGTTATATCTATCAATAAATATAAATATTGTTTACTTTGGTTATTATTTTGTCATCAGCAAGCAGGCTTATAGTGTCTTATCTGCCATGCTGTGACTCACGGTTTAAGTGAGTTTAGGTTCGATTCATTAACATTGGAAGCTAATCAAGTTGTCTCTTAGAGAAAGGAACTCTTGTACACTGCAATGTACAATATACTTATGTTCTTTTACAGGTCTCTTTTCACCACTTCCTAAGTGATACTGCTGTCTGTTTCCTTGACAACAGGGTAGGATGAGCACTGAAATGATACAGAGTGCATGTCAGGTATATCCACAAAATGAGTTGTGGTTGTTCAAAGGAAATATATCAGAACAGTGTCATCTTCTTTTGTGAACAAAGATGCTAATGAAGAAACTTCACTGTTGGTGCTATCCATGGAGCCAAGGGGATTGGTACACATAACATTCAGTACTGGGATTTTATATGTTAGCATTTATTTACTACTTCTGTTCACTCTCCCTTCCTGTTAATTCTTAAGTTACACTTACTGACCAATTAATTTTTAATTTGAAAGCTAAGAAAACAATTGATCAATTTATTTTTAATTTTGAGATAAGATTAAGACATAGAATGATGATCTCTAGTGATTTTTGATAATACCTAGAACATACAATTCAAAATGTATTATGACAATGTGATAATTATATCTCCAATAGATGATTGCCCACATGTCTCCCTTAACAGTTTTTTATGCAAGTCTAAATCACAATGTCTATATTGATAAACCAGTGATATAATGTAATAATGACTTATATGTGACTTATGAATCATAAAATCTATTATATTACTTTCATTGTCACCTGAATAGTAAATGCATATTGATGTGTTCTAATTATTTCAAGTTATAATTCAAATATAGTTAATATGGAATCTCTATTGATAATATGATTAACCAGCACATTATTTTCTTGTTTGTGGTGATGGCAGTGTTAATGTATTGAGTAATGATCTTCCTGAAACTGAAACTGGAGTTCTATGGGATTTTTGGTTTAAAATCATATTGTATATGACACACACACATATATACATATATATGATGTAATCTTTGGCTACAATTATGGCATATACATAGCTTTATAACTTGAACTGCCTTCAATGTTAAGATATTTTCAAAATGTTTAAAGATGTTTACTTTTTAAAAATATTTATCTGTTGATTTGAAAATTAGAGTTACTGATAAAGAGAGATAGACAGAGAGATCTTCCAACCACTGGTTCATTCCCTAGATGACTGCAACAGCCAGTGTTCATGAAGTCAGGAGCTAGGAGCTTCATCTAAGTCTTCCATGTGGGTGACAGGGGCCCAAACACTTGGGCCATTCTCCACTGCTTTCCCTAGGTCATTAGCATGGAGCTGGATTGGAAGTAGAACAACTGAAACTTAAACAGGTGTCCCTATGGGATGTTGGAGTCCCAGATGGTGGCTCTATCTGCTGCACCTAAATACTGGCTCATTAAGGACATTTTCAAATGCATACTACTGGGAAAAGTGATAATCACTTAAAGGATGCACATTTTTCTATCAAAGTAACACATTGATTGTATGACTAAGTATATGTAACATAATGAGTGTTTCTTTCCCAGATCATGAAGATTGTGCCTGTCTTAGCACTAACAAAAGCTTATATCATCCACAAAGAGATCTAGGTCACTCATTGTTGGTAGATGTGACAGATTGAGGTCCCTATGAGGCACACATTAGCATTCAGGATTATTATGCCATGATTTTTTTAGGGTGTCTTGGTAGAGTTAGAAACATACCAGGAGACTCCAATTTAATCCCATCAAGGTGGCATGTACCAATGCCATCTCACTAGTCCAAGTGATCAATTTCTGTTCACAATTGATCATAATGAAAGGACTCAGAGTCAAAGTGAGCACATAAACAAGTCTAGTACCTGCTAATACTAACCGATAGAATAAATAAAGGGGAGAGTGATCCAACATGGGAAGCGAGATACTCAGCAGACTCATAGAATGGCGGATGTCCTAAACAGCACTCTGGCCTCAGAATCAGCCCTAAAGGCATTCGGATCTGGCTGAAAAGCCCATGAGAGTATTTCAGGCATGGAAAGCCAAGACACTCTGGGAAAAAAAAAAATAAACCCTAAATGAAAGATCTCTGTGAGTGAGATCGCAGTGGAAAGAACAGGTCTTCAAAGAAGGAGGTACCTTTCTCTGAAGGGAGGAGAGAACCTCCACTTTGAATATGACCTTGTCTAAACAAGATAAGAGTTGGAGAACTCAAGGGGCTTCCATAGCCTTGGAAACTCATGACTGGTGCATAGGGAGATTACTGATGCCGTAAACAGGAGTGTCAATTTGTAAAGTCAACAACAGGAGTCACTGTGCACTTACTCCTCATGTAGGATCTCTGTCCTTAATGTGCTGTGCATTGAGATTTAATGCTATAACAAGTACTCAAACAATATATTTCACTTTGTGTTTCTATGGGGGTGCAAACTGTTGAAATCTTTACTTAATGTATACTAAACTGATCTTCTGTTAAAAAAAAGAAGAAATTATCAATTCCCAACTAGACTCTCACTGGGATTAAACATGACAATAGGTCTGATCTGATTTCATCATCATTTAAAAAAATCATCTATTATTTTTCACTTTATGTTTCTGTGTGGGAGCAAACTGTTGAAATCCTTACTTAATGTATGCTAAACTGATCTTCTGTATATAAAGAGAATTGAAAATGAATCCTCATGTGAATGGAAGGGGAGAGGGAATGGGAAAGGGGAGGGTAGTGGGTGGGAGGGACGTTATGGGGGGGAAGCCATTGTAATCCATAAGCCATACTTTGGAAATTTATATTCATTAAATAAAAGTTAAAAAAAAAGAAAGCAGTATTGGGTAGAGGGAGAATTTGGGCTGTGATACAAATGTAACAAAAGTCTAAGCCAGGGGCCAGCACTGTGGAATAGCAGATAAAGCCGCCACCTGCAGTGCCACCATCTAATATGGGTGCCTGTTTGAGACCCAGCTGCTCCACTTCCGATCCAGCTCTATGCTATAGCCTGGGAAAGCAGTAGAAGATGCCCCAAGGCCTTGGGCTCCTGCACCCAAGTGGGAGGCCCAGAGGAAGCTCCTGGCTCCTGGCTCCAGAATGGCACAGCTCCAGCCATTGTGGCCATCTGGGGAGTGAACCAGCAGATAGAAGATTTCTCTCTCTCTCTCTCTCTCTCTCTCTCTCTCTCTGCTTCTCCTCTCTGTGTGTAACTGTGACTTTCAAGTAAAAAATAAACAAATCTTTAAAAAAAAGTCTAAGCGAATTTCATGGGCAGCTGTAAACTGGGATGGCCATTTAAGCTTATGCCAAGTTAAGATGAAAGGGCCTATCCTTCTGTCATAGCTTCGGAATTTACTGTTCACTGGAATTGGGCTGCTCTAAGAAGGAAGACAGCTCTCCTCAGCTAATATTAACTTTGTAAAGTGCTGCAAACAGATTTGGGAACTTTCAACAAAATTCTTGGCAGGTTGAGATTAATTTCATCAGTCCTGAAGCAAGAATTTGGGCAGGACGACACAGAATCCCTGATAGTCCAACCTTTCATCTACTTGCCTCCACTGGATTTACATACTTGGCTAACTAGATTCTTCATTATGGATTTTTGTGAGCATATGTTCCTCAGGGAAACAGATAAGAGAAAATTCAGTGGGGAATACACAGCCTCTGCTACTGCAGCTGGTCTCAAGGATGTTACTGATACTCAACATCTCCATACTCTATTATCTATTCTAGATTTACTTCATCTTCAGTTAGCAACTGTTAATGTATCTGGTTTAGCTAGTAGGATGATACAAACTCTCATCCATGAGGGATCCAAACTCCTGGGTCTGCTATTCTTTTGAGGATCTGCACTTCTTGTTTTCCATTCATACTGGGCAAAGGAATGCCAAGAAACACTGCCAACTGACCAGTTGGGTGCTAACCATTGGATAACAGCTGCCTTACCTCCTCTTGATAATCTTTAACTACTCTTGCCAGGGTGGCAATTTCTTTTTTTTTCCTGCTGGTAACTTGGCACAAGAAGTACAGAGTTATCAGGTAAGAACTATAGCTTAACGTTCATCAAGACTCATCCCATGTCCCCTGTTGACAGAATTGTAGAGTTGAGAATCACAAGTTCTTTGAGCAGGTTACTGAGAATAATGTTAAGCATGGCCACTCCTGCTTCTATCATTTGGTTTCCAGATTGACATAGCCTATCTGTTGGGATTCTCATACTATATAATAGTTATTAACTTGGTGTATATACAGTGTCCTAAAGGATAACACATACTCTTGCAGGATATCATGTCCAAGCTCAAACCTCAGTTGTACCTTTAATAAACCATTGTATACTCTATTGAAATATCAGCTAACTGTGGGCATGATATGTGACAGGACTAGTGGATTTCATGTGCCCACTAACATAATACCTTCACAATAAAGTGGGCCCAGAGGTTGAATGCAAGGTTACAGGGAATGATGTGGCAGTATATCAAACATTGTGTAAGCCCTTAAAAACTGGTGCTAAGTGAGGCTCTGTGGATAAGGAAATAACGCCCTTACTTGGAATAAACATTAATTATCACCAAAATATATAACTGTCCCATCCCACAGTAGTCAGCAGGTGTCTAATTGGTTTCCACAAGGAACAATGCCATATTAGGTACTCAACATTCATCTCTGTTGCTAGCAGATGTAATTCTGTAGCAGCAATATTGTTCTCAGCCATGGCAAATGAGAATTCATGTTAGTCCATGTGTAGCTACTATTTTTGCCACTCATGGGCTACTCCATGATGTGCCAATTTTATCAGCAGTGTAGTGGTTGATGAAACAGATAATTGTACTCATGTCAACTGACTGAATTGTACTGTTTATCTAGTTGTCTGCTGTCTTTTCCATGGTGGACATCATAAGAATAAACACTTATGAGGAGAAAGCAACTAAATAGGATTCAGCAAAATGAGAAGCTATACTGTAGTACAATCATAGCAAGGTCTCAGCTGACCTCAAGGGAGCTATAATGGCCCTACAGAGTGTCTCAGAATTTGGAAAAGAAAGCTGGGTCTTTATAACACAGATTCAAATCATTGAATTTGAGCTGCTTTGGGAAGGCAGCCATGGCCCATTTCTCCAAGGTGGTTTTATCTTGGTGGAAAAAAAAAAAACTTCGATCAGTATGAACTTGAGACTTTGGAGTATTTGATTCCATCAAAGTAACCTTCTAAACTAAGCTCTGAATCAACCTGGGTTATATATTACAATAATTTTTAGATGGACAAAAATGAGATCTCCTGTACTAGGGGCTGAGATCTGACTAATCAGGCCTGAGGCCTACACTGTCAACAGATTACCTTTGAGAATCAAGTCTATTTAAAAGGCTCTGAACAGCACGTAGTAAGAGTGAAACTTTAGTTTCCTGAGTGCGGGGAGTAAGAGGCACAGGGAACTCTCCCTGATGCTGCTTAAAAACATTATCAAAGACTTCTCTGATCTTCCTTTGAAAACCTGTTTACTGAGCTGTCTCTAGTGTATGTTGCTTAAAAGGTAGTCTTGGGGCCAACTCTGTGGTGCAATGGGTTAAAGCTCTAGCCTGTAGAGCCAGCATCCCATATGGGCAACAGTTCAAGTCCCAGCTGCTCCACATTCAATCCAGCTCCCTGCTAATGCACTTGGGAAAGCAGTGGAGCATAGCTCAAGTCCTTGGGACCCTGCACCCATGTGAAAGACCCGTAAGAATCTCCTGGCTCCTAGCTTCAGATCAGCTCAGCTCAGCTCCAGCCATTGCAGCCATCTGGGGAGTGAACCAGTGGATGGAGGACCTTTCTCTATCTCTACCTCTCTCTCTAACTCTTTTAAATAAATAAATAAGATAAAAAAAAGTAGTCTGTCTTAATTCCACCCAATTCCAACAAATTTCTTGGAGTAAAATCTTGTCACCATTGTAATCCAATCTGATCCTAAACAGTTTCTCTGTCCAACTATAGTCATCACTCAGAACAACTACCCCATGTCAACTCACCATTTGCTATCTTGTCCAATACACAAAAGCTACATGCATTAATGTTTTTAAAAATTAAATATTTATTTGATTAAAATGCAAGTTTAGCCAGTAAAGGGATTTGGGTTATCAAACAAAACTGAAAAATCAAAATTTCTGCTAAACTTTAAGCTAAATTTTTCAGAATTTTACACAGTAGAAGCAGAAGAGAATCTGAAGTAAGATATGTTAGGAAATATTTTCTGCTTCATATGCCATGTCCTCCTTTCAGTTTTATAAAGATAAATAGAAATCTTGTGGGGAAGAGGAGTTTTTGTGAGTGGTCACCCTTTCTTACACCTTAGATTTTGTGGAGAGTTAACCTAAGTAGGGATAAAGAGCTGTTTTGTTGTTATCAGTAAAGAAGACAACTCATAGCTTATGTATCATAGTAGTTAACATAAAAGAAAGGTGTATTTTATATAATGTTTATATAACACAGATAATTATACACCTTTTAAAAAATATTTATGTATTTATTTGAAAGGCAGGATTACAGAAAGGCAGAGGCAGAGAGAGAGAGAGAGAGAGAGAGAGGTCTTCCATCTGCTGGTTCACTCCCCAAATGACCACAATAGCCAGAGTTGAGCCAATCCGAAGTCAGGAACCAGGAGCTTCTTTTGAGTCTCCCACGAGGGATGGGGGCCTAAGGAGTTGGGTCATCTTCCACTGCTTTCCCAGGCCACAGCAGAGAGCTAGATCAGAAGTGGAGCAGTTGGGACTTGAACCAGCACCCATATGGGATGCCAGCACTGCAGGTGATAGCTTTACCTGCTATGCCACAGTGCTGGCTCTGATAAGTGTATACTTATATACTCATGAAAGATTTACTATTGGAGTGAAGAGAGATGATCTAACTCAACTGCTTGAATATGAAAAGGACATCTTCACCAAGGCACTTAATTTAGTACTTGGAAGATAACTCTGATTTCTATATGTGAAAATTATCTGACTATAAAACTTTTAAAAATGCCATTGAGTATCAATATGAATTTAGTTATCTATGTTGTTAAGACAATACCCATTACTCCATGTGTCCTCCTTTTAAGCACAAGATTGCAATATCTTTTCAAATTATATAAAACTATTTTTTCTTTTTGTCAAAGAGCTTACTTGCTTCACCATCATCCAGTCCCAGTTAGGGAGGGTGAGCTTGGGAGCACAGGTAAGAAAGCAACAGAGCATATTTGGAAATACCACACAGAGTATGATTGGAGAATCAGAGACTGAGCACATTGGTGTGAAAAACCAAGAAGTATGTAGACAGTAACAAGAACACCATACAACTTAAAATAATTGTAAACCAAGTAAACTAATTAGCTAACACAATAGAGAGATGTAGTGTTAGTAGTGACAATGGGGGGAAGAGGAGATGCAAAAAAAATTTAAGTACTGGTTATCAGACCATTACAATGGCATGGGTATGCAGTTATGAAGGCATTATCTAGCATCCTGTCAGTAGAGAGAGAAAGGAGAGGTTAAGTGGGAAAGAATTTTAGGGATTTGAATTAAAATAAACTAGCGATAAATATTAAGATGGGATGGATTTTCATGGGAAAATAAGTCAAAGAAGGTCATCATTTTTAGCCTAGGTGATTAAATACTAAACAAATATCCATTATTTTAAGTGGAACTATAAGGGAGAGTTTGGTTGGGAAGCTATAAAATTTTAAGTGGTAACAACACATCAGGTGGGAAAATAAAGGAAGCAGTTGAAAATGCGGGACTAGAGAGGAGAGTCTGGGTTCAGATATTAAGATTTGATTGTGAATCCTATAGAAATAAGAGTAAAACTAAATTACATGCCTCAAATGGTGGAGTTAGAAATGTGCCAGGGGACTCCAATACAATCCCATCAAGGTGGCATGTACCAATGCCATCTCACTAGTCCAAGTGATCAATTTCAGTTCACAACTGATCACACTGATAAGTCTAAGAGTCAAAGGGATCACATAAACAAGAATAGTGCCTGCTAATACTGATAGAATCAAAAAGGGAGAGAACGATCCAACATGGGAAGCGGGATACACAGCAGACTTATAGAATGGCAGATGTCCTAAATAGCACTCTGGCCTCAGAATCAGCCCTTAAGACATTCATATCTGGCTGAGGATCTCATGAGAGTATTTTAGGCATGGAAAGCCAAGACACTCTGGGGGAAAAAAAAAAATACCTAAATGAAAGATCTCTGTGAGTGAGATCCCAGCGGAAAGAATAGGGCCATCAAAGAAGGAGGTACCTTTCTCTGAAGGGAGGAGAGAACTTCCACTTTGACTATGACCCTGTTGGAATAAGATTGAAGTCAGCAAACTCAAAAGGCTTCCATAGCCTTGGCAACTCATGACTAGAGCCTAGGGAGATTACTGACACCATAAACAGGAGTGTCAAATTGTTAAGTCAACAACAGGAGTCACTGTGTACTTACTTCTCATGTGAGATCTGTCCTTAATGTGTTGTTCAATGTGAAGTAATGCTATAACTAGTACTGAAACAGTATTTTACACTTTGTGTTTCTTTGTGGGTGCAAACTGATGAAACTTTGCTTAATATATACTAAATCAATCTTCTGTATATAAAGATAATTGAAAATGAATCTTTATGTGAATGGAATGGGAGAGGGAGTGGGAGATGGGAGGGGTGCGAGAGGGAGGGAAGTTATGGGGTGGGGGAAGCCATTGTAATCCATTAACTGTACTTTGGAAATTTATGTTTACTAAATAAAAGTTAAAAAAATTAATTAGGTTAATCTATTAGGATATTGTTCAATGCATCTGGATCTTGGGATAGTGTATCTGTAGTTTGAAGGAATTTCCATGAGCTGAGGACGCATTCTTATTAGGTAGCATAGACTTCAAGTTTCAAAATAAATATTAACACAAAACAAAAGACAACTAGTTTCTGGATTCCTCTTGGTATCCTTTTGAAGTCACTATTTGATCTCTTATATAAAAATGTTCTCGACTAACAAAATATAACTAATTAATTTGTCCTATTCTAAGCTATGTAGAAATGTAAAGGTTACTTAAGGGTAACAATTAAATCCACCGTGAAAGTCTAGGATCACCAAAATCTGTCCCAATTTTACTTGTGACAATAAACAAGGTTTTCTCAAATTTTGAGCATAATTTAGTACATAAAATCTCTTCTGTTTTCTGTTTCCTTCTACAACAACACTCTTATTTGATTTTCTATTAGTTCAGATCAATTTTTTAAAAGATTTATTTATTTATTTGAGAGACAAGAGTTACAGACAGAGAGAAGGTTAGACAGAGAGAGATCTTTCATCTGCTGGTTCACTCTCCAAATGGCCCAATGTCCAGAGCTGGGACAATCTGAAGCCAGGAACCAGAAGCTTCCTCCAGGTTTTCCACATGAATGTAGGGGCCCAAGCACCTGGGCCATCTTCCACTGCTTTCCCAGGACATTAACAGAGAGCTGGATTGGAAATAGAGCAGCTGGGACTTCTTCCAGTGCCCATATGGGATGCCAGAGCTACAGGCAGAGGCATAACCTACTAAGCCACAACACAGGTCCCAGATCAATTTTTTAAAAAAATATATTTATTTATTTGAAAAGTACAATGAGAGAGAGAGAGAGAGAGACTGACTTCCATCTACTCTTTCACACCCCAAATGTCTGCAACAGACATCTGGATCTCCTATGTAGATAGTAGAGACTCAAGTACCTAAGCTATCATCCGCTGCCTCCCAGGGAGCTTGAACCAGCTTAACGTGCTATACCACAACACCCATCACTCAGTTTTTCTTTTTTAACTCTGATTTCATGTTTTTAAATGTAAATAGTTTTCCTTCTGGTTTTCAAAGTACTATTCCACCTACTCTAGAACTTGAATCTTTTTTTTTTTTTTCTTTTTTTTTTTATTTTTTTATTTTTTGACAGGCAGAGTGGACAGTGAGAGAGAGAGACAGAGAGAGAAAGGTCTTCCTTTTGCCGTTGGTTCACCCTCCAATGGCCGCCGCTGCAGCCGGCGCACCGCGCTGATCCGATGGCAGGAGCCAGGAGCCAGGTGCTTTTCCTGGTCTCCCATGGGGTGCAGGGCCCAAGCACCTGGGCCATCCTCCACTGCACTCCCTGGCCACAGCAGAGAGCTGGCCTGGAAGAGGGGCAACCGGGACAGAATCCAGCGCCCCGACCGGGACTAGAACCCGGTGTGCCGGCGCCGCAAGGTGGAGGATTAGCCTATTGAGCCACGGCGCCGGCCAAGAACTTGAATCTTTTTGACAGCCATTCACACTAGCTTAAAGGTCCAAATAAAAACATGTGAATGAGTCATCAATGAATCACATTGTAAAATCTACATGTATCTCTCATTCTGTGAAAACTTAACCACATATTCTCTATGACTACTTGCAAAATTTCCCCCACATTCATTACCTATCATGGAATAGTGCAAAAATGTCGAAGTTTCTCAAAATCTCAGAAGGCATAGGTTCTTTTTCAGTCAGATCTTAGGTCTTCTTACAGGATCACCATATAAAACATTAAGCATTATCTATCTTTACATTCTTAAGTGAATTTTTTAAAGTAATTAGGTTTCCTCAAAAGTCTAGGGAAAAAAAATCCCATTCTTTGGAAGAAAAGTTGTAAGCACAATTTGCTCTCCATATCCATGTGTTCCACATCTGTAGACTTAACCAATTGTGGACTGAAAAAAATGCTCTTGAAAGTGAAAGTTCATTGATACTGAACATGTACAGACTGTTTATTCTTGTCATTACTCCCTAAGCACTACGGTATAGAAACAACTTATATAGTATTATAATAGGTATTGTTAATAATCTAGAGATAATTTCAACTATATGGAAGGGTATGTGATATGTGATATATTATATGTAAATACTATGCCATTTTACATAAAGGACCAGGACATATGCAAGTGCTAGCTTCTACTGGGGTCCTGGAATTAATTTCTTATAAGCATAAAGGAACAACTACATCAATTTGAATTGAGAGAGAAATAAGACCTAAAAGAGTAGAAGAAAAAGATGGAAGAGAGCAATCACTCACTAGAAGATCTCAGTTTGAGCAGGCTGGATGCTGTGAAATATTTAAAAACCATGTAAGACTACAGAACTTGAAAGTAAGAGATGAATCAATGATTATTGAGACTGAGACTGTAGTGGTCCTGCTTGAAAACTGATAAATGTGATTATTAGTCAAAGCAAAATCAAGATATCAGTGAAATCGTGTATCTTAATGGCTTTATATAGATTTATTTAACTAGAAAAAATCTAAATCATTCAACAATAGGGTAACATTGTTTTTAAGAAGAAATTCTGAAAAACTCCTAAGCTAAATTTAAGTCGAGCACTCCTCAAACTGCAAAACTGGTAAGGTAGCGGTGAAAAGTGCTTTGTAAAGCAAGAGATTAGTGATTATAGGAGGTATTGTCTTTGTGATAATTCATAATGGAACACATAGTGAAGGAAATTGTTACACATAGACTTCTCTCAATAATAATGTTTCAAGACATTCTTCTACTGTCATTACTAGGAGGATCTTATCTGAGTAGTTCCCCCCAATATTATTAATTCAAAAGATCTTATCTAGGTTATATTTTTTATCTCTCAAATAGTGTATGCCGTATTTCGTGTTGCTTTGACATTGCTCCATTAAAGGATTTATGGAATAGTTTGACATCAAGAAAGTACTTAAATCTTGTTAATCAGTTTTTGTGAAAAAAAAAATGTCACAATAAGCAAATAGCAAGGTATGGAATATAGTCACTTGTTCCACAATTTGTTGTTATTTTTTAAAGTTTAAAGAGATAGTTGATGTGAAACCAAAATCTTGGAACTCATGAAGAAGGTTAGATTCGTTGAAGTAAATAAAGAAAATGTTAAAGAATTTTTAGCTTCATGTAGTAAAGTATTTACTATCAGACTTCATTTAACTTGATAATATGGAGCAAAAGAGAAGACTCATAATACTCCGCATCAGTTTTTAAAATAATTTTAATATAGTATAGACAAAATTATTACTGGTGTGGGTCGTCCTGACATGGAGAAATGTATGATAAGCCCAGGTCTTCCATTTAGTAAGCTTGAAGTACTATATTTTCCAGTTATTTCTATGAATTGATGTGTCCTGAAAACTTGGACCTGAGAATAAAATGATTTTCAAGGCATAGGAGCTTTCAGAAATAAAGATTTAGGTCAAACCACCAGGTTAAGCATTGTGATGATTAGTTAACTTTATGTGTCAACTTGACTGAATCACATAGTGTTCATATATTCGATCCAACATTATTCTGGTACATCTGTAAGGGTGTTTTCAAATAAGATCAACATTTGAGTTGGTAGAGTGAATAAAAAAAATTGCCTTCTCTAATGTGGGTCTCTCATCCAATCAGTTGGAGCCCAGAAAATAAAGAAAAGGCTGATCCACTGTAATGTAGGAAAGAATGTTTCTTGAATGACTGCTAGTACTGCGACATTGATGTTTTCCAGCCATTTGATTCAGATTGAAACATTGGCTCTTTGGATCTCTAGCTTGGTAGATTGTAGAATGGAATTGCACATTGGCTTTCCTGGTTCTCTAGCTTCCAACTGCAGGTCTCTGGACTTGTCAGCCTTCCTAATCATGTGAGCCAATTCCTATAATAAATCTGTGTCTCTGTCTCTGACTCCTCTTCCTTCTCCCACTTACATACATAGTTGTCATCCAGATTTGCAGAGATGAAATATATGAATAGAGGAGGGAGATAATAAATACCATTTGCGGTTCTGACAGCAGCTATATTGATGATGACTATTGTTTAACCAAGTAATCCTTATCTTCCAAAGAGGGATCATGGAAAGTTTCTCAAGAGAACCCTTATTTTAAAGGTTATTCAAAGAAAGATGTATGTACCAAAAAGACTTGGGAGAAAACTCATGAATTCTAGTACCACCCAAGCCAATAGAAGAGGATACTTTAAGAAGGAAGTCCCCTTAGGAGGTGAAGTCATGGAAGTATGAGGGAGCTACTTCCTAAAGAAGGATGGAGCAATGCGCATTGAAAATTGTTGACAGTGGCAGCCATGAAGAATATATTCAATGTAAAGCAAAGATAAATAATAGCCTCCAGCTGCTATACCATTAAACCTCTTGAGGTGTCCATGCCAAGGCCACTCTCCCTCAAGGCTTCTCATGACCTGTGACAGCATGGCAAGGAAACAAGTGACAGGTCATCTTTCTGCCCAGCATGGGCCTTCTCCATAGGGAACTTCTGCTTAAGCACATTTTTCATCAGCCTGGTCAAGACACTTTCAAAATGTAATGTAGTCTGAAGCTCTTAATCTCCTTTCTTCTTCCTGTTTTTTTGAAAGTGTCATATACCTACACCACAGTCTGAAATCCCTGCCTTCTTCCCTATGCTGGCATCTCCCTTATCCTTTTCTGGCATTTTACATAACAAATCTTTTGCTCTTGCTTTTCAGGACTCGCAAACTGACATTCTCATTGATCTGAACTTTACTAGTGATAACGCATGTCACTTCACTTGTCCTCAGTAGGGGTTTCTCTCACTCACATTTTTGTATTTGAAACTGGCTCTTGGCTAAGACCTTGATAACTGTCAGTTAGAATGGTTACCTGTGGCTTCTCTCTATGGCCTGAATTTCCTCCTAACATGATTTCTGAACTGCAAGAGAGAAAGAGACAGAAGCCCTATTGCCTTTCACAACCCAGCCTCAGAAGTCATAAAGCATCACACCTTCTGCATCCTACTGGCCACACATACAGCCTGTTCTAATTCACTAAGGGAGGAAATCACAGATGGGCATGATTATCAAGAAGGTTGAATCTTTGGGAAGGCTGTATAGGAAGCTGGCTTCTTAACGATAAATGTAACAGAAAAATGGATGGATCTCAAAAATAGTGTATTAAATAAGTAGAAACCTAATGCAAAATATTTTTATAAATATAAAATACATGAACACAAAGTCCACAGTACACATGTTATAAATGTGCACACAAAAAATCCTGCATCAAACATTTTAGGATGGCTGGTAGGGGTAAAAAGCAGAAGGATGGAAAATAGAAATAATTTTCTTTTAAATAAAAATACATTTTGTTATTCTTAACAAATGTTTAATTTGAATGTAGTTTTCCACTTACATGTAAGTAGTCATATTTTAAAACTGTGTTCACATGACTGCAAGATATTGTTGGAAGATGGAAATAGACAGCAGCTCCATTACTTTGACATGAACAAGAATTTCAGGCACATGAAACTCTTCCAGTGGAATCATTTTTTCAGTGCCTGTTCAAATAGCTGATGGTGGCCTGGAACTTTTGCAAATGGTCTTTGATTGAAGTTTCTTATTTGTTGAAGATTGGCCAAGGTCTAGGCTGATAAACAACTAATGACCCACAGAAATAATGAGTTCCTGTGTTTTGAATTCAATTCCTTGTAATATGTATTTGTAAAAATTTGAAGATAATAAATACAAATATGACATTATGCACATGAAAGATTCCTGTTTAGTTCATAAATTAAGTTAGATGAAATTATTTGTAATTTATGTAAGTACTAAATTTGTATATACATAATTTATTTTTGAATACAAAAATAGACATTTGAGGATAAATCAGAAAAGATTTAAACTTGAAGGCTTTTTTGATTAAAGTTACTTCCTTTATAAATAAAAAATGAAAACATTAATGTGAAATTTTATATATTTTCTCATCTTTAGGATTGAAATGAATGTTTTCCAATTTTTAATGTACTTCTTCATTATAAAATTATGTTTTCACAGAAAATTACAGCAGAAGCTGTGATAATTATTTATATTGATATATATTATTTTATTTTCTTTAGGTTTTAAAACTTTGCGTAGAGTTCTCTTTAAAATTCTTAGTTTGAGAGTTGGCAACGTATGAATACGAGCCAACTTCCTACAAAATGAGATTATTTTGCATGTCGGTGGAGACTAGATAATTAATATGCAATGCTTGACTTAAAACTGTAATTAAGTTTCTTTTTTTAAACTTTTATTTAATAAATATAAATTTACAAAGTACAACTTTTGGATTATAGCGGCTTTTCCCCTTATAACCCCACTCTCACCCGAACCATCCCATTTCCCACTCCCTCTCCCATCCCTTTCTTCAAGATTCATTTTCAATTATCTTTATATGCAGAAGATCAACTTAGTATACACTAAGTAAAGATTTCAACAGACTGCACCCACAGAGACACACAAAGTATAGAGTACTGTTTGATAGTAGTTTTACTGTTAATTCACATAGTACAACACATTAAGGACAGAGATCCTACATGGGGAGTAGCTGCACAGTGACTCCTGTTGTTGATTTAACAGTTGACACTCTTCTTTTTGATGTCAGTAATCACCTGAGGCTCTTGTCATGAGCTGCTAAGGCTATGGGAGCCTCTTGAGTTTACAAATTCCGATCTTATTTAGAAAAGGCAATAGTCAAAGTGGAAGTTCTCTCCTCCCTTCAGAGAAAGGTACCTCCTTCTTCGATGGTCCATTCTTTCCGTTGGGATCTCACTCACAGAGATCTTTCATTTAGGTAATTTTTGCCACAGTGTCTTAGCTTTCCATGCCTCGGAAACTCTCATGGTCTTTTTAGCCAGATACAAATGCTTTAAGGGCTGATTCTGAGGCCAGAGTGCTGTTTAGGACATCTGCCATTCTATGAGTCTGCTGTGTATCCTGCTTGCCATGTTGGATCATTCTCTCCTTTTTAATTCTATCAGTTATTATTAGCAGACACTAGTCTTGTTTATGTGATCCCTTTGACACTTAGACCTATCATTATGATCATTTATGAACTTAAACTGATCACTATGACTAGTCAGATAGCATTGGTACATGCCACTTTGGTGGGACTGAATTGTAATCCCCTGGCACATTTCTAGCTCTACCATTAGGGGTAAATCTGAGTGAGCATGTGCCGAACTGTACATCTCCTCCCTCTCTTATACGCACTCATATTTAACAGAGATCACTTTTCAGTTAAATTTAAATGACTAAAAATAATTGTGTGTTAATTAAATAGTTCAACCAATGGTATTAACTAGAACAAAAAAATACTAAAAGGAATAAAATAATAAGTTGTCCCTCAACAGTCAGGACAAGGGCTAATCAAGTCATTGTTTCTCATAATGTCCATTTCACTTCTACAGGTTTCCTTTTAGGTGCTCAGTTAGTTGTCACTGATCAGGGAGAATATATGATATTTGTCCCTTTGGGACTGGCTTGTTTCACTCAGCATGATGTTTTCCAGATTCCTCCATTTTGTTGCAAATGACTGGATTTCATTTTTTTTACTGCTGTATAGTATTCTATAGAGTACATATCCCATAAGTTTTTATCCAGTCTTCTGTTGATGGGCCTTTAGGTTGATTCCATGTCTTAGCTATTGTGAATTGAGTTGCAATAAACATTGAGGTGCAGATGTAATTAAGTTTCAATTACAAATATTAGAAAAATAGAAATATTTTGGTGCCTTTTTCACTTAAATGCTATATTTGTCCGTCTATTTGAGTTAAACTGTCTCCATTTGTATATACTTAATATTGTTTTAATGTTGGCATTTCATCTGGACACTTGAAAAAAAATGTGTTGCTTTTTTACTAAAAAATTTTGAATATCATGTATAGTAGATCATCAATTTTAAAATTTTTATACCTGCACATGCATTTTGAATATCAAGTTGACTAAATTTAGTTTTTACTATTCTGGCTTCCTTTAAATTGGTTCCAAATATCTATGAATTTAAACAAGTGGGTTCAAACTTCTGAGATTTGTTCCAAACATAATGCATAATGTATTTAAAATCTTCAGTTTCTATTAATTTGAAATAAAATATTTTTGCCATTTAATTAGTTATTTTTCATAATGCATTTTAGGTAAGCCTGTCCTTTAACGTTGAAAAATTACTCACTTTTATGTTAAAAATTATTTCTTTGGACCAACTTTAGTCTCTCTCAAGGTTGTAAATTAGCAGACTATCAGAGGACTTACTTTAAATTTTAGAATATATTCTTATATCTCTAGGGTGATTTACTGAAAAATATTTCTTAGTGCTATTTTCTGAGTTGTTTCTTATTCTTTCTTCCATTTCATTAATTAATTGTCTCCTCAGCTGTGTCTAATCTATTGACTAACCTTTTTATGATTTTCATTTCAGTTTATTTTTCTTTTAGATGTCCACTCTCACCACTGCTATTCAATTTAGTTCTGGAGGTTCTAGCCAGAGCTATTAGGCAAGAAAAAGAAATTAAAGGGATACAAATTGGGAAGGAAGAACTCAAACTATCCCTCTTTGCAGATGACATGATTCTTTATTTAGGGGACCCAAAGAACTCTACTAAGAGACTATTGGAACTCATAGAAGATTTTGGCAAAGTAGCAGGGTATAAAATCAATGCACAAAAATCAACAGCCTTTGTATACACAGACAATGCCATGGCTGAGGAAGAACTTCTAAGATCAATCCCATTCACAATAGCTACAAAAACAATCAAATACCTTGGAATAAACTTAACCAAGGACGTTAAGGATCTCTACGATGAAAATTACAAAACCTTAAAGAAAGAAATAGAAGAGGATACCAAGAAATGGAAAAATCTTCCATGCTCATGGATTGGAAGAATCAATATCATCAAAATGTCCATTCTCCCAAAAGCAATTTACAGATTCAATGCAATCCCAATCAAGATACCGAAGACCTTCTTCTCAGATCTGGAAAAATTGGTGCTGAAATTTATATGGAGGCACAAGAGACCTCGAATAGCTAAAGCAATCTTGTACAACAAAAACAAAGCCGGTGGCATCACAATACCAGATTTCAGGACATACTACAGGGCAGTTGTAATCAAAACAGCATGGTACTGGTACAGAAACAGATGGATAGACCAATGGAACAGAATTGAAACACCAGAAATCAACCCAAATATCTACAGCCAACTTATATTTGATCAAGTTTCTAAAACCAATTCCTGGAGCAAGGACAGTCTATTCAATAAATGGTGCTGGGAAAACTGGATTTCCACGTGCAGAAGAGTGAAGCAAGACCCCTACCTTACGCCTTACACAAAAATCCACTCAACATGGATTAAAGACCTAAATCTACGACCTGACACCATCAAGTTACTAGAGAACATTGGAGAAACCCTTCAAGATATCGGCACAGGCAAAGAGTTTCTGGAAAAGACCTGGGAGGCACAGGCAGTCAAAGCCAAAATCAACTATTGGGATTGCATCAAATTGAGAAGTTTCTGTACTGCAAAAGAAACAGTCAGGAGAGTGAAGAGACAACCGACAGAATAGGAAAAAATATTTGCAAACTATGCAACAGATACAGGGTTAATAACCAGAATCTACAAAGAGATCAAGAAATTCCACAAAAACAAAACCAACAACCCAATTAAGAGATGGGCCAAGGACCTCAATAGACATTTTTCAAAAGAGGAAATCCAAATGGCCAACAGGCACATGAAAAAATGTTCAAGGTGATTAGTAATCAGGGAAATGCAAATCAAAACCACAATGAGGTTTCACCTCACCCCGGTTAGAATGGCTCACATTCAGAAATCTACCAACAACAGATGCTGGCGAGGATGTGGGGAAAAAGGGACACTAACCCACTGTTGGTGGGAATGCAAACTGGTAAACCACTATGGAAGTCAGTCTGGAGATTGCTCAGAAACCTTAATATAACCCTACCATACAACCCAGCCATCCCACTCCTTGGAATTTACCCAAAGGAATTTAAATTGGCAAACAAAAAAGCGGTCTGCAGCCTAATGTTTATTGCAGCTCAATTCACAATAGCTAAGACCTGGAACCGACCTAAATGCCCATCAACGGTAGACTGGATAAAGAAATGATGGGATATGTACTCTTTAGAATACTATACCGCAGTAAGAAACAACGAAATCCAGTCATTTGCAACAAAATGGAGGAATCTGGAACACATCATGCTGAGTGAAATAAGCCAGTTCCAAAGGGACAAATACCATATGTTCTCCCTGATCGGTGACAACTGACTGAACACCAAAAAGGAAATCTCCTGAACTGAAACGGACACTATGGGAAACGGTGACTTGATCAGCATAGCCCTGACTGTTAGATGTCTTATTTGATAATTCTTTTTTCAATCTACTCTGGATTTTTAGTTATGCTATCTTGTACTTTAGATAATTTGTCTCACTTTAATTTCTGAACAATCCCCATTTCTGAACAGCCCCTATAATGACACTCTGATTTCCCAAACTGATTATTCTTTTGAATTTGAACCTTGTCCTTGCTTCTCCTGTAGAGGACATTCCTTATTTTCCTATCACATCAGCAGTGCTTTTTAATAGTTTTATTATAAAATACTTGCTCAAAGTTTTAGGAGTCTGTATTATCTAATTTTTGATAAAGATTAGAAGATCTGAGACATGTTTTACAATAGTTCCATCAATTATTTCCACTAATTTAAAACCACATCCTTTAGCTTAAATAGTCATTATAAAGAAATCTCTTAATAATCAAGACAGATTCCCTTACTGTACCAGAATTAATTTTTCTATCCCAGGAACATGATTATTACATCTTTTCTAAAGCACATTTCACTAAACTTTTATACTAAATGGAAAAACTTGGCTTTGAATTTTAAATATTTTATTATTTAAAGTATTCCTCTTCAGATTGCTGTAACAGAAACTATAGTAACCATGATTTCTATTGTGTTTTGTAATGTGAAAGGACAGTGATTGCTTTATAAAAATTCTCAAGAGATTTGCAACTTCAAGCCAGTTGTCTGGCATTCCATTTCAATCAATATTCTTTCATATTTTACTATCACACTTCATATTTCCAGGTTAAAATTAACTCTTTTAATTGTAATATATCACAAAAAATAACAAAATTGAGCATTAATATTTCCATACAATGATGGCATTTCATAAATTGTAAATATAAATGTGTGTAACAACACTAAATCATTTCTTAGCAGGTTTTTGAACAAAAAAACCATTTTTGTAGTTGAATGCTACATTCAGAAATTTGCTGTATGGAGGAGGTAAGAGTTTTGAAGATGCTTGTCGAAATTCTAAATTTATAACCCCTTCTCTTTACGATTACATTTACCATGTAATCTTTAATCCCTGGAAAACTTTAACATGTCATCTAAAAGGTATTACTCTATGATTTCAATGTTGCATGCCAGAATGCCAAGCATTTTTTGGAGCCTAAAAATTACTAAGATTTTTGTGTATTCAGGGGAAAATATCTATCCATATTTGTCCCTGGCTTTTACTTTTTAACACTATGTGCAAAACCACTTAGGAATATGATAAGATACTTTCAGCAACTTGGAAATTGGATTGAGATTTATGTATATTCCAAGCATAAGAATGTCTATTTTATTCTTTATAATTATATATGTATCCTTTAAACTTATTTCTTGCTGTAAAATATTCCTTCATTAAAATAAAGATTCTGAAGTTTAGGTATGATATGATCATTTTTTTTTCAATGACTTGATGCTGGCAGTCTTTGCTTTGTAGGATGCTTTAAGAAAATTTGCATACTATTCCTGTTGGGAAACACTATCATCAGTTTCATAATATTGGGTAATTTTCTTTTAAGAATTGGATTTGAAATTCCATACTCTCAAGATGTAAAGTAGCTTATGGTATGAAATAAAATATCCAAGGTAGACAAATTTTAGAGTATTATAAGATTACAACTCATTTTATAATGTCAAAAGAGCCATAGAAAATATTCATAACAGTTAAGATGTCTGACCTTTCAATTAGTCACATCAAATTCTAAGCATGAACATGAAAAGTAGCTCATGACTAACCTATTACTAAAAAAAAAAAAATAAAGGCTATGGTCACACAACAAAAAAGGCTAAATTATTAATATTTCTAAAGAACTGCTTATTTATGTATCTTTGTGGAAAATGAGTTTAGAAAGAATTGTGGAGTATTTAACTAAGAGCTTAAAATGAAATACTCTCATTTTTAGTTCTTGAATGTAGATAATATAGTGATGTTTTGAAGGTTGTTTTTCTGTGAACTTGAACTTGAAAATTTTGTTGAAAAATATATGTGTACTAAGCATAATAATGTCATTTTTATTCTTTATAATTATGTATCTCCTTTCAAATTTATTTATTACTATTAAATATGTCTTCATTAAAATAAGGATTCTGATTAAAGTTCAGAGATGATGTATTTTGGCTTTTTCCTTTTGCTTGGTTTTCCTTGATATCAAGAGAAATCTTAAAGTTGGAATGCTAATATGAAGACTATAATATCTGGTTAACACAATGTTAATAGACAGATGAGTTAATATTGGCAGACATCACAAATCTGAGTACATTGCTCTGTTACCTAAAAACTCTCAGACCTCACTGTCGGCTGTTGCCTGCAGTTTCAATCACAAAGTACAGAAGGACTCCCAGGAATTGTTCCCAACCACTGACCCAGCCTCAGTTCCATTGCATTCCCCTGTTTCCCATCTAACTCTGAATAATTTTGTAAAGCCAATTTTCTTTTTTTCTATATTCAATTTTACCTTTTTGTTTATAAAAAAAGGAACAAACTTCATTTATTTAATACATACAATTTTTTAAAAAATATCTATTTATTTGAAAGGCAGAGTGATAGAGAGAGGGAGAAGCAAAGACAGGGAGAGAAAGAGAGAGAGAGAATCTTACACCTGCTGGTTCACTTCTCCAAATGGCTGCAACAGCTAGGGCTGGGATAGCTGAAGCCAGGAGCCTGAATTCCATCTGGGTCTCACACATAGGTAAAAGGGGCCCAAGAACTTGGGCCATCTTCAGCTATTTTCCCAGGTACATACAAACAATTTTAAAAGCATAATGCTACTTTGCACCCTACTTTCCTCACTCCCACTCCTTCTGTTTTTCTTGATTTTCTTTAAATTTTTACAATCATATACTTTCAATTGTCTTTGTAATCATAAGCTTAACCCTCCACTAATTACAGAATTCAGTAAGTAGTAAGTAAAACCACTGTTCCTCAATAGTATAGAAAAAGGCTATAGATAATAATCAATTGAAATGTCAATTTCACTCACATATGTTACATTTTTGCTAACTGTTTATTAGTTACCACAAATCAGAGAAAACATGACATTTTCCTTTTTTTGGATTGTTTTATTTCACTAAGCATAATTGTCTCCAGTTGCATCCATTTTGTTGAGAAAGATAAATTTCACTATTTCTTGTGGCTGAGTAGTATTCCATTGTGTATATATACCATAATTTCTTTGTCCAGTCATCAGTTGATGGCTATCTGGGTTATTTCTATATCTTAGCTATTGTGACTTGAGTTGCTATAAACATGAGGGTACAAATACTTCTTTCATATACTGATTTCATTTCCTTTGGGTAAATTCCTAGGAGTGGGATAGCTGGGTCATATGGTTGATCAATTTTCATATTTCTTAAGAATCTCCATACTGTCTTCTATAATGGTTGTACTAATTTACATCCCCACCAACAATGTTTATGCCAATTTTAATGTCATTTCATTAATATACTATGTTGCTTCTTGCCACTCTGGCTTGCTTGTCCCTTCTGTTGTCTTGCAACCTCTTTCCCCAAAGAATGAGGTTAGAACATGAGAGCTAAGCATGTGCATTTGAGAGTTAAGCACACAGACTGATTTTAAATCTTGCCTCTACTGTGGATCCTTTTGAAAATTGCTTAACCTCTCTAAACTTCAGGTACTTTTTCTGTAAAATGAATTAAAAACAATTCTTATCTTTTCAAAATAGATTTGTTTATTTGAAAGGCAGAGTTATAGAGAGTCAGAGACAGAGAGAGACAGAGTTCACTCATCTGCAGGTTCACTCTCCAAATGGCTGCAATGGCTGGAGCTGAGCCAATCCAAAGCCAGGAGCTTGCAGCTTCTTTTGGGTCTCCCATGTGGGTGCAGGGGCCCAAGCACTTGGGCCATTTTCCACTGCTTTCTCAGGCCACAGCAGAGAGCTGGATCAAATGTGGAGCATCTGGGACTCGAAATGACACTTTTATGGGATGCCGGCATTGCAGGCTGAGGCTTTACCCACTATGCCACAACACCAGCCCCTAATTCTTATCTTTAGATGAAATATTAATATGAAGGGATTAGTAAGAATTGGACACATGTAAAGACTCAAATATTACCTTTAAACTAATTTAATATGGAGTCATTGGAATATAATATAAATTTCACACTTTTTTAAAAGATTTATTTATATGTTTGAAAGTAAGAGTCTCAGAAAGAGAGGGAATGATGGACTGGCCAGAATTAGAGAGAGAGAGAGAGAGAGAGGGAGATCTTCTATTTCCTGGTTCATTCCCCAAATGGCCACCACAACCAGGTTTGAGCCAGAAGCCAGGAACTCCATCATTATCTCCCAGAAGTATTAGCACCATCTTATCCTGTTTTCCTGGATGCATCAGCAGAAATCTGTGTCAAATTTGGAGGAACCAAACCTGAATAGGCACTCTAATATTGGATACTGTTTTTACAAGTGATGGTTTAACTCACTGTGCTGCAAATTTTATACTTAAGTAATGGATATAACTATGTTCTAACAGATTCTCCCTATTTGATTACATCATGAGTTCCCTTAACGTGCCATCTCAGTCCAGTTGTATGGCTTTTCACTGAACTTTATTTACATAAATGATCTTATTTTGGATCTTAAAATTAGAACCATTTAAAAACTTTAATTTCATGTTGGATTCAGTCACTTTAGTACAGCTTAATTAGAGAAGAAACGAGGATGGTACCTAGAAGATTTCTATACACATACATGCATGCTCATTCACTTTCTCTACTGTTGGGGGACAAACAAGACAACGTTATAACTTTGTACTTCCCTATTTGTCTGGATATACTAGCATTCTAACTTGCTGTTTATTGGCATAGTGTGGACAGGTATTGTTTCTGAGAGGACTCACCACGGAGAGGTCTTTCATAAACAACTTTTAAATATTTTCTGACTCCACTTCAACCTACTACCCAGCTAGATGTCAAAGGTCTTGTTCCCTGTGGTAGACGTGTCCCTTTTGTCCATGTTGTGGTTGTCTTGCCCAGACTGTAGTACACAGTCTCCAAGGCTCCCTACTACTCCTCTCCCTTTCCACTAGTCCTGGGTACTGTCACCTTCTGGATGCTTCTTTCTTGGGCAACTTCTAACTTGAGAATGCCAGTAGCGGACCTCACTTCTAGAAGTGCCTTGACATCTCTTCTAATTTTATTTTCATACCAATGCTTAAATCCATATACAATCTAATGATTCTTCTGGGCTCTTTCCCTCTGGGTATGGAAAAGGAAGGCATTACTCTTCTACGAGGAGTTCAGAGGAGATAACTTCCCCTCTTTATGGGCACTATATTTTATCAGGAAGGAACATGGAGAAGGGGTAGAACATGGTAGAGTGGTTCTCATGCTGTAAAATGGTTCTTATGTCAGTAAGTCCTGTGGAGAGGTTCTTCTGAGTTTGTGGAAGGGTAACTGGCAGTTCTTCCAAATTTGTAGCTTAGGATATTAAAAATCTTACATTCTTAACCATGGTATTTAGAGTCAAATTCTATTCTGTGCATCAACTATCATCTTATATTTTTATGTTTCTTAATATTTTTGTTTATTTCAGAAGTCTTCCTTACAGCCCACATTGTGCTAAAGATACATTTACTATGAATATTGGACACTTCAATATCCTGTTGCTTCATCTTATAGTTTCCAGCAGGACTGACAGAATCCAAGTAAAATCCATTTGAAGGACAGGTTCAAATAATCACATCCACAGTAACCAAAAACCTAAATGTCCTATTTTCAAAGACCTATTGAATATAAAATATTTCTTGAAAATGCTTAAAATTTCATGAATGATCACTTTAACATATAAGATGGTATTAGTACCACCCAGCTTAATAGGATTTGGAGTCCCATGGCAAGTTTTTAGCTTTACCCTTAGGGGTAAATGTGGGAATGTGTGCCAAACTGTATAGCTCCTCTTTTTTTATTTCCACTCTTATTTTTTCTGAGACCTATTATTTATCTATTTATTTATTATTTATTTTTTAAATTTTTATTTAATAAATATAAATTTGCAAAGTACAACTTTTGAACATCATAAATAAGAATGTTAATTGTTAAATCAACAACAGGAGTCACTGTGCACTTAGTCTCCATGTAGGACCTCTGTCCTTTAAGAGTGTACTATGAGAATTAACTGTAAAACTTGTTTTCAAACAGTACTTTATACTTTGTATGTGTGTGAGTGTAAATTGTTGAAATGGAGGACTTGGGCAATTCCAAGATCTTGTAGTCAAACTTTCTACAGTAAAACATAAAGAAAAGGTTCTAAAATGTGCACCAGAGAAACACCAGATTACTTTCAGAGGATCTCCAATTAGATTGGTCACAATAACCACAGCTGACTTCTCATCAGAAAACCTACAGGCTAAAAGGGTTAAAAGAAAAAAATTCTCAACTCAGAATACTGTACCTTGCAAAGCTCTCATTTATGAATGAAGGTGAAATAAAGATCTTCCATAACAAACAGAAATTGAAAGAAGTTATCACCACTCATCCAGCCTTACAAAAGATGCTTAAGGATGTGCTACTTACAGAAAAACAGAAAGATAGCCATCATTATGAAAAAATGTGAAAGCAGAAAGTCCCCTAGTAAAAGTACAAATGAAACCTAACGTGTAAAATAGGAATATTTATGGGAAAATGGCAGGGACAATTCGTTACTTATCAATAATCACCTTGTATGTAAATGTCCTCAACTTTACAGTTAAAACACAGATTGGCTGAATGGATTAAAAAACAAGATCCGGCCGGCGCCGCAGCTCACTAGGCTAATCCTCCGCCTAGCGGCGCCGGCACACCGGGTTCTAGTCCCGGTCGGGGCGCCGGATTCTGTCCCGGTTGCCCCTCTTCCAGGCCAGCCCTCTGCTGTGGCCAGGGAGTGCAGTGGAGGATGGCCCAGGTGCTTGGGCCCTGCACCCCATGGGAGACCAGGAAAAGCACCTGGCTCCTGGCTCCTGCCATCGGATCAGCGCGGTGCGCCGGCCGCATTGCGCTGGCCGTGGCGGCCATTGGAGGGTGAACCAACGGCAAAGGAAGACCTTTCTCTCTGTCTCTCTCTCTCACTGTCCACTCTGCCTGTCAAAACAAACAAACAAACAAACAAACAAACAAACAAAACAAGATCCATCTAGTTGCTGCTTACAAGAAACACATCACACCAACAAAGATACATGTAGACTGAAAGTGAAAGGATGGAAAGAGTTATTCCATGCTAAAAGAAACCAAAAAAGAATTAGTGTTGCCATACTAATATCAGATAAAATAGACTTTAACATAAAAACTGTGAAGAAGGGCAGTATATACTGATTAATAGATCAATTCATCAGGAAGATGTGACCATAATAAATGTATACACACTCAATTACTGGTTGCCTGGCTATTTAAAAATGTTAATGGATCTAAAAGGAGACATAGACTACAATACAATAGCAGTGTGGGACTTCAATACCCCACTTTCAGCAATATACAGATCAACCAGACTGAAAATCAGTAAGGTAACAACCGAGTTAGTTGATACTATAGACCAAATGGACCTAATGGATATCTACAGAACTTTTCACCTCACAGTGGCAGAATAAACATCCTTCTCACCAGAGCATGCAACTTTCTCTAGGATAGACCATATGCCAGGCCATAAAGCAAGTGTCAGCAAATTCAAAAACATCAAAATCATACCATGCACCTTCCCTGACCACAATGGAATAGAGCTGGAAATCAACAACTCAAGAATCTCTAGATGATATGCAAACATGGAGAATGAATAATATGGTACTGAATGAATAGTGGGTCATAGAGGAAATAAAACAGAAATCCAAAAATTTCTGGAAACGAAGATGACAATACATCATGTCAAAACTTATGAAATACAGCAAAAGCAGTGATAAGAGGGAATTTTATAGCTATGGGTACCTATATAAAATTGGAAATGTACCAAATAAATGAGCAATCAATGCATCTCAAGGACTTAAAAAAACAACAACAAACCAAACCAAAAATTAATAGGAGGAAACAAATAATTAAAATTAAGGAAGAAATAAACAAAATTGAAACAAAGAAATAATACAAAAATCAGCAAAATGAAGAGCCAGTTTTTTGAAAAAATAAACAAAATTGACACACCCTTGGGGCAACTAACCAAAAAAAGAGGGAGAAGATCCAAATCAATAAAATCAGAGATGAAAAGGGAGTTGTAACAACAGATACCACAGAAATATAAAGATTAATGAGGAATTACTATAAAGAGCTGTATGCCAATAAACTGGGAAACATAGAAGAAATGGATAGCTTCCTAGACATGTACAATCTACCAAATTGTGTCATTAAGACATAGAAAACCTAAACAGACTAATAGCCAAGATAGAAATTGAATCAATAATAAAGATCAGCCCAACAAAGAAAAGCCCAAGACTGGATGGCTTCACTGTTGAATTCTACCAGACATTTAAAGAAGAAATAATTCCAATTCTTCTCAAGTTTTCAAAACAGTTGGTGCTGCTCGTCACGGGGCAGCAGGTCCAATAGAGCTCCTCAGGGCCAGCCTGGGGAGCTCAGGGGCCGAGCGGGATGATGAGTGTCGGCGGCAAAGGAACCACACCAGAGTCGGGAGATCAGTCAACGCCCAGGGCACAGCCAAGTTCTCAACTTTATTGGGAGGGGAAGAGCTTTTATAGACACAGAAAGGGGGCTGCCCAGGGCACAAGGGAACCGAACCAACCAGCAGAAAGGTAAGGCAGGACACGAGCCGGGCATGCCCTCAAGGCCAATCACAGCCGAGGACACATACTGTTCATGAATACGGAAATCTCCTGTCAGGCTAGGTACCTCCCCCGGAGGCCATCTTGGATTGTTGGAAACGCTGAGTCACTGGGATGAGGAAGTGCGGCAAACTCAAGCAAAGGCTTAGCAGCCTTGTTGAGCGAAGGCTTAGCAACTTTGTTTCCTTTTCGATTGGAGCTCCCCTGCAAATTGGAAGGGAAGAAATCCTCCCAAACTCCTTCTATGAAGCTTGCATCACCTTAATTCCCAAGCTGGAAAAAGATGCAACAGAGAAAGAGAACTATAGACCAATAACACTGATGAACATAGATGCAAAAATCCTTAACAAAAATTTAACTATCAAATCCAACAACATCAGAAAGATCATTTGCTAGACCAAGTGAGATTGTGTGCAGGGATGGTTCAACATTCACAAATCGATCAATGTGATATATCACATCAACAAACTATAGAACAAACACCATATGGTTAGCTCAATAGATGCAGAAAAAGCATTTTATTTTATTTTTATAGGAAGCTTTTATTTAATAAATATGAATTTCATAAGTACAATTTTTGGATTATAGAAGTTCTTACCCACATACCAACCCTCCCACCCACAAACCATACCATCTCCTACTCCCTCTCCCATCCCATTTTTCATTAAGATTCATTTTTAATTATCTTTATATACAGAAGATCAATTCTATACTAAGTAAAAATTTCAACAGTTTGCACCCACACAGACACACAAGTATATAAAGTACTGTTTGAAGACTAGTTTTATTGTTAATTCTCATAGTACAACACATTAAGCACAGAGATCCTACATGGGGAGTGGTTGCACAGTAACTACCATTGTTGATTTAACAATTGACACTCTTATTTATGATGTCAGTAATCACCCTACGCTCTTGTCATGAGCTGCCAAGGCTATGGAAGCCTCATGAGTTCACAAACTCTGACCTTATTTAGATAAGGCCATAATCAAAGTGCAAGTTCTCTCCTCCCTTCAGAGAAAGGTACCTCTTTTTTTGATGGCCCGTTCTTTCCACTGGGATCTCACCCACAGAGATCTTTCATTTAGGTCAGGTTTTGCCACAATGTCTTGGCTTCCCATGCTTGAAATGCTCTCATGGGCTTTTTAGCCAGATCCAAATGCCTTATTAAGGGTGGAAAAAGCATTTTATAAAATATAACATCCTTTTATGATGAAAATATTAAGCAAATTGGGTATAGAAAGAACATTCCGCAACACAACCAAGGCAATTTATGACAAACCCACAACCAGAATCCTACTGAATGGGGAAAAGCTGGAAATATTCCCCCTGCAGTTCAGAACCAGATAAGGATGCCCACTCTCACCATCGCTTAATATAGCCCTGGAAATTTTAGCCAGAGCCATTAGGCAAGAAAAAGAAATAAAAGGGATACAAATTGGAAAGGAGGAAATCAAACTATCCCTATTTGCAGATGACAGGTTTTTATATTTAGGGTAATAGGGTATCCAAAGGCCTCCAATGACAGACTAGTGGAACTCATTAAAGAGTTTGGTAAGGTGGCAGGATATAAAATCAACATGGAAAAATCAATAGCCTTTGTATATACAGACAATGTCATGGCTGATAAAGACTTTTAAGATCAGTCCTATTCAAAATAGTTCGAAAAAGTATTGAAAACATTGGTTTAAACTTAACAAAGAATGTCAAAGATCACTGTGATGAAAATTACAAAACACTAAAGAAAGAAATAGAAAAATAAATTTAAAAATGGAAAAATCTTTCATGTTCTTGGACTGGAAGAATCAACATCATCAAAATGTCCAAACTAGCATAAACAGTTTACAGATTCAATGCAATACCAATCAAAATACCAATTGTATTTTTAAAGGAAAACAACATTTCTGTTTAGCAAAAAGTGATACAATTATCTAATATAAATTTCAGTATGTCTCTGAAATAAATCTCTCCTATATTCCTAGGAAAATTGAATACTGGACAAATTTATAAGATTTAATAATTCATCAGATTCTAATGTTGAATGGCATATTTACTACCTTGCTAGCTTGTGAATGTGATGTGCTTGAAGTATAAATAAAATTGAGGCCAAAAATATAATCATTAAACTCCTAATGTGGATTTCGGAATATATACTAGAAAGTTGTTGCAAAAGAATATGTTCCAAAAGTATGGATTTTAGCATCAAACTTCATTCCCTTTAGTTGTAAGCTGAAAGACATAGAATTAGTTGAACAGCATGGCACAGTATAGTTTTGGAGCTTGCGTTATGTCTCAAATAAAAATTATGAAAATGAAAAAACTGTTCCATATTATTGTAGAAAGTGCCATTGTCATATAAACAAAAAGAAAGCCAGTAATAATTTAAAATGAGTTACATACTTGACACTTTACTGCCTTGCCAGAATTTTCTATTCTTTTAATATAAAAATAAATGATGCATTTTGATTAATTTGCTTTTCCAAGTAGGACATGTATTTAGTACAGTCTGATGATTGTGAAGGCCTGCATTTTCTTATGTAAAATTTTTAAATGTGATATTTTGTAGCTAATTTTTAAAAAATGGAGCACTAAATAAAGCAATTAAAGTATGATAATATAGTGTTAGTATATTTTTTGGATGGTGTGCAAATATGTTACCCAGACTATATTTACAGGTTTTGTGATTCTAATGAACAATTTTTAGACAAGTACCATGTTTTTGTGCCAAGAGGATCCATTTCACTCCTTTGAATCAAATCTTTCACTTTTTAAAAATAATATATTCAAAATCCTTTGGAAAAAGTACAAAGAAATGTTCAACAATCAGCTGCAGAATTGACAACATTCTTATACTAAATAACAAAAAGAAAATTAAACTGGAAATATCAGAAATGGATAATGAATTATTAGTTTGGAAGAACTTGCTTGTTGTAAATATGATGTCCATGGCGCCGGAGTTGTGTAATGGGTTAAGCCACCACCTGCAGTGCTGGCATCCCATATGGGCACAAGTTTTAGTTCTGGCTGCTCCTCTTCCAATCCAGCTTCTTACTGGTGGCCTGGGAAGGCAGCTGAGGATGATCCAAGTGTTTCAGCCCCTGCCACCCACTCGGGAGATCTGGAGGAAGCTCCTGATTCCTGGCTTCCACCCAGTCCAGTCCCCACTGTTGCACCCATTTGGGGAGAAAACAGCAGATGCAAGACCTCACTCTCATTGTCTCTTTATCTCTCCATAACTATGCCTTTCACATAAATAAATAAAAAATTTTAAAGATGATATCCAAAGAAAGCCTTTGAAAATTTAATGACTAGTCTAGAAAATTTAATGACTTTGTTCCCTTTAGTATATTTCCTCTGACTATTTAGACCCTTTCTTTTGAGAAAATAAAAGAAAGAAAGACCCAAGTGCTTGGGCCCCTGCACCCACATGGGAAACCTGGATGAAACTCCCGGCTTCTGGTTTCAGCCTGGCCCAGCTCCAGTAGTTGCAACCATTTGGAGAGTAAACCAGCAGATGGATGATCTCTCTCTCTCTCTCTCTCTCTGTGTCTGTCTTTCCCTTTCTCTGTAACTCTGCCTTTCAAATAAAATAAATATCTTAAAAAAAAAAAAAAGAGGCTGGTGCCGAGGCTCACTAGGCCAATCCTCCACCTGCGGTGCCAGCACCCTAGGTTCTGTCCCTCTTGCTCCTCTTTCAGTCCAGCTCTCTGTTGTGGCCCGGGAGTTCAGTGGAGGATGGCCCAGGTCCTTGGGCCCTGCACCAGGAGGAAGCACCTGGCTCCTGGCTTCAGATTGGCACAGTGCACCGGTGCGCTGCCACTTGGTGGGTGAAGCAATGCTCTCTGTCTCTCTCTCTCTCACTGTCTAACTCTGCCTGTCAAAACAAAAATTGAAAAAAAAAGAAAGAACTTTACCCTGGGCAGGCATTCTAATTTAGTAGAAATGTATTCATTATGATGAATTTAAAATGATTTCTTTTGTATAAGCTATATTTTCAGCTGTTTATAAAATGCTTATACCAGAAATAATATAAATAGAATATGCAATTGTTGGAGAGTGGCAAGATGTTCAGAATAGGAAGGGAGCACACTGATAGTCAGGGAAGAGACAGTTTAATAAAAGTGGAGATACTGCAGGTTCAAGGAAGAGTAGAGGAAGAAACAGCAGAGGAAACTCTTCCGGAACTAGTGATTCACAGTGGACCTGCGTGGAGAGCATGGGAGCCCACCTTTCGGGACACCAGCAGCAGACTCAACACACCAGCACTGGAACTCGAGGTGAGCTGAACCTCAATAGCCCAAGACACCGGTGGGAAAGCAGAAAGAGGAGACTAGAGAGAACAAGGCTTGAAACCCCATGGGGAAAAGATCACCAGGCTAACTAGAAGAGAGAGGGAAAAAAAAAGTGACCAATACAGACTCGAGTTTCTCTCTCTCCGCTCACCTCTCAAAGGCGAGCAAGACAAAGAGCAGGCACCATTTTGGACATACATCATAAGCAGGGCAACTTCAGGTCTGCACCGGCCCTCAGCCTAGCAGAAAACCTGACTCTGGGGGCAGGGGGGTGAAATAACAGGAGATTAGGACCTAGTGAATGTGTGGTGCTAATGAACTGAGACTGTGAAAAAAGAGACGATGGGGGAGAGAACTCACGGAATTCATGTGAGTACTCACCAGAGACGCTACAATTCGGTAACCTTGGCAACCCAGTGGGAGACTGCGGAGAATTTGAGCCCACACTGAGGGCAGAACAGATTCCCTGTGTGGTCCTTGGGAAAGAGCTTCCGATCTCTGGCTCCTGTGGGAATATCATTCACCTGCTAACTACCTCCAATTCCATTCAGCTGTGTGCAATTACTTCCCTTTTGAATCAAAAAAAATAAAAATAAAAAATAAAAAAAAGAAAAGAAAGAGAGAGAGAGAGAGAGAGAGAGAGAGATTTACCACACCTAACCTGGGAGTGTCACCTTTGGCACACCCTTAACCCTGAGGACCAAACAGAGCTCTCAGGCCACATGCATCTCAAGCCTCTAAGGCTCCATCAAAAGCAGACAGTCCACTTAATACAGTCATAGTATAACAAGAAATAAAAACACCACAGTGAGGGAAGAAGAACCCAAAGATATCTCCATGATGCCAAGCAACAAATGCAAAAACTGAGGAAACAAGAACATGGAAGACATTATGACACTCCCAACCAAGCCAAGATTATGAAAATGATGAGATGGAAGAAATGCAAGATACCAATTTCAAAAAATTTATGATAAGAACAATTAGAATTCTTCAAAAACAAATGCTTGAGGTATGGAATTACTTACTGGACAGGATAGAAAATCTCCTTCGAGAAAATGAAATCTTTTTTTTTTTTTTTTTTAATGCAAAAGTATGGACTTTAATCAACGTGCCCAAATTGACTCATAAATTGTAACAAATGTATCACACGAATGCAAGATGTTGAGAAAATCATGCGTGGTGGGGCTGGGGAGTGGGGCAAATATCTGGGAACTCTGTATTTTCCCCTGAAACTGTTCAAATATAGCAAGCATTCTAAAACAAAACAAAATCACATTCTACATAACAAAATACTTAGTAAGTCTGTACTTGAGGTATGAGGAGACACTGAAGACGGTCAGAATTATTCAGATGCAAGCCAATCTGTTGTGGACTCCACCATATGGCCTTCCTGGTAGAGAGGGGGAGGTGGGACTTTCATAAACTTAGGTACCACTTTTTAGTGAAAAAGTGGCTTTTTTGTTAAATAGCGGGAAGGCAAAGAATTCTCCTTGTATCTGCTTCTTCTCAATTACTCTCAGATAAAAACAACACGAACACAGTTTAAGGTGGCATATTTTGGGGTGGCATATTCTGTTTTCTTACAGTGTGGTGTTTTTTCTCCCCCACTGACATTAATCTTCTCATCATCTTCTTATTCCTCTTAGTACATTCAGGGCATAACATGTTGTCTTCTAGTCCTGGGGATGGAAAAGTACAGGCTGGTAACAGAAAGAGAGAAATCATCCTCTTGGGAGTATCAGGTACCCAGGTGTGGCCTGCACGGAACTGCAGGCGAACCCAGCCCGGTACATCTGCAGGGAGAAGTCTGCCGTGAACTACACACCACCTGACACCAGAGGCTTCCTGCAAAAAGGCTTCAACTGAAGTAGGAATGGAAGACGAATTCACAGCCTTGGGCTGACTGACTCTTGCAGCAATTCTTGCCCAAGATGCCAACGTGGCTTCCTGAGCTGAAGTTATCACTTCAACTATATTAGTTTCTTCCTCTCCATTGCTCCTAGTACAACTGTCCTGAAGCCTTGCTCTATTAGTACTTTTTCTTGGACATGACTGCATTTTGGCTTCTCGTGGTATGTCAGGAACATCCTGTATTTGTTCAGGATACGCATGTCTCTGGAGCCTCAGATACACTTCTATTTTCTGGCCATCTGTACTCAAATTAAGTTGTTGGCACCAGTTCCGCAAAGTGTTCCGAGACACCTTAGTAATTGGGGGCAAAATGGTTGGCAGGGGAAAAACTGCTTTTTTGCACTTAGGTTTTGGGGAAGCTTTGAATTGTTCGTTTGCTTGTGAAAAATCAACTTTATTGCTTTGCCAAGGCTTCTTAGATTTGATATCTGCAGGTTTGATATCTGCGGTTGAAGAAACACTTGGTTCCACTAGATGTTCTTTTTTAGGTTCCTCTACAACTGGAACCAATGTTAAAATCACATTGTCCTCATCTAATGCCTCCTTAAAGTAATTCATCTCGCTGCTGCTATAATGTGAGTCTGACATTTTCAGATCGGCCAGGAGAATGAGAAAATGAAATCTTAAGGAGGAATCAAAATGAAACACAGAAACTAGAACAGGAAAGTGTGATAGTGAAGAGAAATCAAAATGAAATGAAGAACTCAATAGATCAAATGGCAAACACATTAGAGAGCCTTAAAAACAGAGTCAGTGAAACAGAAGAGAGAATATCAGACTTAGAAGACAGAGAACAAGAAAGTATACAGTCAAACCAAAGAAAAGAAGAGGAAATTAGAAATCTAAAAAATATTGTTGGGAATCTACAGGATACTATTAAAAAACCCAACATTCGGGTTCTAGGAGTTCCTGAAGGCATGGAGAGTGAGAAAGGATTAGAAGGCCTTTTTAGTGAGATACTTGCAGAGAACTTCCCGGGTTTAGAGAAGGACAGAGACATTAAGTACAGGAAGCTCACAGAACCCCTAGTAAACATGACCAAAAGAGATCCTCACCACGACATGTTGTAATCAAACTCACCACAGTGAAACAGAAAGAAAAGATTCTAAAATGTGCAAGAGAGAAACGTCAGATTACTCTCAGAGGGTATCCAATTAGACTCACAGCAGACTTCTTATCAGAAACCCTACAAGCTAGGAGGGAATGGCGAGATATAGCCCAGGTACTAAGAGAGAACAACTGCCAGCCCAGAATATTATATCCTGCAAAACTCTCATTTGTGAATGAAGGTGAAATAAAGACCTTTCATAGCAAACAGAAATTGAAAGAATTTGTCGCCACTTGTCCAGCCCTGCAAAAGATGCTTAAAGATGTGTTACACACAGAAACACAGAAACATGGTCATCAATATGAAAGAAGGTAAACGAAGGAAACCTCACAACAAAAGATCACAGGGAATTCAAAGCGTATATTAGAAAATATCTTTGGCAAATGGCAGGGCAAAGTTACTACTTATCAATAGTCACATTGAACGTGAATGGCCTGAACTGTCCAGTTAAAAGACACAGATTGGGTGATTGGGTTAAGGAACAAAACCCATCTATTTGCTGCTTAAAGAAATACATCTTTCCAACAAAGATGCATACAGACTGAAAGTGAAAGGCTGGAAAAAGATATACCATGCCAACAGAAATGAAAAAAGAGCGGGCGTAGCCATCTTAATATCAGACAACATAAACTTTACCACAAAAACTGTTAGGAGAGACAAAGAGGGGCATATATAATGATTAAGGGATCAATTCAATAGGAAGATATAATGGTTATCAATGTATATGCACCTAATTACAGGGCATCAGTGTATTTAAAAGGTTTGTTAAGGGACTTAAGGGGAGACTTAGACCCCAATACCATAGTACTGGGGAACTTCAATACTCTACTCTCAGAAATAAACAGATCAACAGGACAGAAGATCAACAAGGAGACAGTAGATTTAAACGACCCTATAGCCCAAATGGATCTAACAGATATCTACAGAACTTTTCATCCTACACAGAAAGCATTTACATTCTTCTTAGCAGTACATGGAACCTTCTCTAGGATTGACCACATATTGGCCATAAAGCAAGTCTCAGCAAATTCAAAAGAATTAGAATCATACCATGCAGCTTCTCACACCATAAAGGAATGAAGGTGGAAATTAGCAACTCAGGAATCCCTAGAGCATATGCAAACACATGGAGATTGAACAACATGCTCCTTAATGAACAATGGGTCATAGAAGAAA